>NW_023639743.1:0-5000 GCF_015228065.2 Penaeus monodon
CCCCGTAAAAACCCCCCCCTTTTTTTAACCTTTTTGGGAAAGGAGAAGCGCGTGGGTAGAGCGTACTCAGCGCCCCGTTGGCCCCCTTGTGTCACCTGCTCGGGACAGGCCCTCCCTCCCAACAGCCGCCCCCCAGTCCAACATCGTCCATCGCCAGGGCGCCACAAACGCGGGTGTTAATCAAGTCCCCACCACCCCCTCCACCACCTCGCAAAATAAAAACCTCACTATCCTCCCGAAAGCAGCTTCCATCCTCAACACAGCAGGTTTCCCCCCCTGCTTCTCCAGCTCACAGCAGCAGCAGTAGAAAGTGGAGTTGGGTCATCCTGTGGCTCCCCCGCTGCTCCAAGGCGTGCAAAAGCATTGGGTCCTTGTCTGCTAGTAGTGGTGAAGTGCAGTGGGGGAAGACTCGCTCATTCCCATCATCCCACCCTCGTCAATACACATTCGGGATTTCGGTCTTCCATGCCTCCTCCTACTCCTCCAAAACCTCCTGCACATTCGCAGCACCCATGAGTAGCACAATAGCCCCTATACCTTAGGAGGAGTTCCCCCTCCACCCCCCCGCCCCCACCTCCTCTACCTACCTCGACCGCCAAACCTAGTTTAGCAGCAGCCCTTAGTAAGGAATTGGAGCGACGCAGTGCCCAAGTAAGTTCTGCTTCTTTGAATAGTTGGCTCTCATTCTAGTTACATGTCTGTACTAACATGACATTTAGCATCAGAACTATCCATAATTCACAGTATTGTTATTTTTAATAAACAGCTATTATTTAATAATGAGATTTGGGATTTCTACAGAAATGCCATAATAAATGTTTAGATAACATAACAGCAAAAAAATTTAATTGAGAAAAACAACATTGCTAAAATTTACTAAACTGGTATTGTTTTAGTTCATTTTTTGCAAATTAACAGCAAACAAACATCTAACATTTCCTTACAAGTATAAACATTTACCGTTGCTTTTTCTTTATGTTGCTACCATTTCCATTTGTCTCCAAGGAGCAAAGACTCTGAAATTAAATTAGGCCTAACTAAAGACACATTCTAATTTCTTACTTTTTATTTCTCATAGGAGGCACAGTCAGGTGCAAGTGAAGATGCAAAAGCTCAATTTTTCAGGAAAAAATTGATGCATTTAAGAAAGAAAAAGTGAAGAGTGGGCTTGGAGGACACAATACTGCTCAGCATGACAAGGTAAGGACTTAAGACCTGTACAGAAATTATACATGATAAAGCATCAGATGGTTATTTAAACATAATTCCTCATTAGAGTAATTATCATATTCCCAGGGAGTAATACAGATTTTGAAGAAATGTGTAAAAGAATGTCAAATTATCTATAACACAGGCTATTTCATAAGAGAAAAGAAATAAAAAATGCATATTATATGTCTTTGAGCAAGTATTCTTGCTTTGAAAGGAACTTTGCAAAGTACAGATAAATGGGTTATGTATACCATGAGTATTTCTTAATATTTTTTAATGTACGATATTTTAAAAATCTTTCTTAATCTTATACTATTTAGTTTACATTGTTTAATGACATGAAGCATCGTAACCTTTCTTAATATCTAATATGTAATATGCACTCTTCAACTAAAATTGCTAATCTTATTTACTTTTCCACAGCTGATGCAGGAATTTAAATTGCTCATAAGAAAATGTTTGTTGGGCAAAGAGACTTGGGGGACATTTCTAGTGAGGAAGAAAAGGAGAAGAAAGAGACGAAACCAGAAGCAAAACCAGTCAACTACGTAAAATTTCACCAAAACACCCCCAGTCCCGAGGGAGTTCACCTCAAAAATCATCAGAAACAGCACCATCAACAAGACGCCCCTCGAGCAATGAACAACGTCTCAAAAACACCGAGCTTGATGAATGGCCTAACAACTCCTGCCAAGACCACCAGAAAGCCCAACTTCCTTATAAGAGAAGCAAACAGTAATGTCAATGGCAAACTCCATTGCAAATTATAAAACGTTAAAACAAACCTGCCATCCTCATCTCCATCAACAAACCAGGGATCCCCTTCCTCTATACCTTTGGCCCCCCCCCTCCTCCCCCCCCTCCTCCTCTCCACCACCACAAGTCTCAACCTCCCATTGTCCCTGCCCAACCCAACCCCAAAACAGTGTAAATAGTCCTCACACTCAACCTATGTCTGCCTCTCCTCCAGTCACAGTATTTCTAGGCCTAAATCTATGGCCATGTCAAAATCTGGCCTCGGCACTCTCCTCATCAGTCCGTTCACCAGCGTCAGGAGTCCCCCCCCCCCCCGCCCCAATGCCCGGGATGTGCACCCTGCTTCCCCCTGCTGTGAGTTTTAATCGAGTTTGTCTTAGCGTGCACCAGTTTTGCTTGTGCTGAGTTTTTTTCTTCTGTTAGAATCCATTTTAAATCTATAATTTTGTAATGTGCTGACTTTGGTAAACCATTCACAGAGTTCATTTCAAAGATTATAAGTAAAAGCAAATGGCAGAATTAAGGTATTCTAAGGGAAATACAAATTTTCATAAGCAAAAATAGCTTCTGCATGCTCACAAAATGCACTCACGACGCCCTGACTTAAAACAAGACTGCCCAACCGCTCCACAAAAATTCACTCCCACAAAATATTTTTGGTAAAATTGCAGACACCAAACTGTTTCCCATATTATAAGGAAACCCCTTTGATTATATCATATTCTGTAAAAATTCTACATCCTTTTTTCCCCTTTTTTGAATCTCTACATGAGGTGTATGAAAATACAAGTACTTGATATATTGTCAAACTGTTGTAAACACATTTCTTGTTATCTCAGACTTGAGTTTTAACCAAATCGATTCCTTTTAATTTGTTTTTTTACCTCAGAAATCAGTGACTTGTCACGTTCATTAATACAATAATATTCTTCTGATCCATTTATTACTGTTAAATACTGTTGTACCTTCTAGACATACTTTGCCAATATTCTTTCATTCATATATGATTTTATGCTCTGAGTTATTTAAGAAGACAAATCTGTAAAACTTTGACCAGACTTTCTTGTTTTCATGATATAACAATAATGAGTGAGATCAAGTTTTTGCTTCAGCTTACTGAATGAAAAATATTATGGTAATATTCCCAGGGAAATTACAAACAAATTGATACATAAGAAAACTACCTGTAATGCATAAATTTATCTCCCCTAACTTCAGCAGCAGACTGAGCAGCTTGGAGGGATCACCACAACCAGTCAACTTCGCAGTGTCAACACCCACGAAATCTCCACTACGTCCTCATGGAGGAGTTGTGTTAGACGAGTTCAAAACCCGGAGAAAAAACTCCTTAACAGTAAAGCCACCAAACACCTACTTTGACGCAGGAAAGCAAACCTCTGGCAAACCTCTGTCTCTATTGGTGCATATCCATCACCCAAACCCCAGACCACCACAGTCAAAATGGACTTCCTGCCCTCACCCAGTGCCAATGGGGAACAGACAGCAGGTGCAGCTAAGAATTCCAACACCCCTGTGAAGGCAAAGCTACAGAGTGAAATTGAATCTACCCTGAGTCGCTCGAACCTCCGTCAGCGTTTTGCTGCTCAGGAACTCCCCCCGGATCCTCCCTCAGAAGCTTCAGTTTCTAAGCAAGAATCCAAGTCCTCAAGTTACACCAAAAACTACTATTACCAAAAACAACACCAGTCCCAATGCTTCATTATCAAGTAAATATCGGACATTAGGCCAGGATGCTCCTTCTGTAACCATAATGAAAGGTTAGTGGAAAAAAATTTTCTTGAAAGATATGTGTGCTTTTCCATGTTTCATTGTTTTGTTAAATCATGCTTGAACATGCTTTATTATTTCATTATATTTATAGACCCTGGGAAAGTTAGCAGCAGTTCTATATCAATTTATTAGAAAAGAAATTTTGCGTAATTATCAGTTACTCTACTGGGTACAGTTTGTTTGTCAAAACCTTACCATAGATTCAGAGATCATAAAGAGTTTATTGAAATTAAAGAGAATAGGAAAAACTATTTCCGGGAAATGCTTTACAGCATTTAAAATTGCCAAAAAATAATTTTGATGGCATGAAAATTAAATGCAGAAGGAAAAGAGAGACAGAGTGACAACTAACCAGAAATAAAAACAATGACTACATTCCTATAGATCCTTAAAGAAACCATGCTTTGCCTTGCATTATAATCCTTGTTATTGTCATTTCCTTGTGCCTTCTCTCATCAGACACCTTCTTATGAAATCTCTCTACGATAAGTATGTCCATGCTTATAGTGTCATGTGTATCATCCTAAACTTTTGTAGCAATTTAGATAGGCCTTTACATACCCGTTAACTCCTCTTAAGGTGGTAGCGGCAAGGAAAATGAGGCCCCAGACTCCCCTCCTACAGGTATCCTGAAGGCTTCTTGGCCCATCTTCCATCAGGCCCCTGCAGAAGTCCCTATCATTCGGTGATGTGGAGTGCTCACCTGATTAAAGGGAGCATGGGGACCCTCTGCTGCTCTAACCTTACTAAAATTATGATTATGTTTAGATATAAAGGGACAAATGAAACTTAACCTACCAATAACTTACATGCTGTAGATGTACCATGTTTTTACTTTCTCTAGCTGAACAATTAATTAGATATTTATATTTGTCATTTCCTCATCCAGCCCATTAGAGAATCTCAAATGTGTCTAAATTATATTTGTAATCTTCAGTCTGGGAAAAGGGAAAGGGAAATTTTTCTTTTTTTAATTTTGATACTTCGATATGTGCATAAATGTTACATTTACAGCAGTTCATACATGAATATATTTAATCAGTGTTATGTAATATTTTCACTACTACAGAGTAAGCAATTCTCAGAGAGATCGTCAAACCAAATTTGACCATTTTCTTTTTTAAAAAAATGTGAAAATTTGCTACAGGTAATATTTCACATGTGAAAAAAAATATAAAAAATTTAAAAATCTACAGATAATCACACAACTTTACTCAAAACTATAATCCAGAGAATGACTT
>NW_023639743.1:7500-11869 GCF_015228065.2 Penaeus monodon
AGTGACAAGCAACTACTATCAACTATCTATTGATCATATGTAACAATAGTAGGGACAAGGATTTACAGCATGGAAAGGTGGGCAGATGTCATTCACATTTTTGGGTGTTTGGGACCACCCACCCTGAGATATTTGCTAGGTACACCACATGTACTGTTAAGGAAATGTCTGAAGAGATGGAGTAGTTTTGGGGTCAAATTGGCCATTCACCTTCACGACTCTCCCACTCCCCAGGTAGGGTATGCCACGAGCTGACAGGCAGGCAGTCTACCTTCAGGAATGAAGAGAGCAACGGGGATTGTTTGCATTTTTTTATTATTGTGTTTTATTATTTGTATTTTAATCAGTTTATTTTAGCTTTTTCCCTTTTATTGATGCTTTTATATTTTATTTTACTTTATACACTGTACTCCTCTGAGTAAGATCTTGTTTTATTTATGTGTCATTCTTTTTTTCAGGATGTTGTCCAAGATGTTTTTTTTTGTTGCCACTATCATCTTTCAATCTTGATATGTAAATATTTCTGTAAAGTATTTTTTTCTAATCCTTTGTGTTTGTGCATCAAATTTCTCACTGGTCTCTCAGTACACTCACCAAATAGCTGACTTCCTGAACCTGCTTGATTTTGACATCACCAATCTATAACTTACTCTTTGGGGAGACATATTCTTACAAACATACTTTCCATCTTTTACAACTGTAGGTCAGGACTCCCGTTTAACATTTTAGCAACTTCCTCAGTCCCAAATCTTTTCAAGATGTCAACATCTCTATTGACCTTAACCACTGGTGATCTTATTTTAGCTTTAGGAACTTTAGGCCCTTTCAAGCTCATATGGTTTTCTCTCCTCATTTACCATGAAAATTTTCACAAATTTATACTCTCCATCATTGCAGCATCCTTTTTTTTGGGATTTACATATCCTGACAATTTGCATGTTTCCTGAGTCTGTGCTCAGTTTCTCAGTCTCTGCACACTTTTCCCCACACCCATTCCTCTTCCACTAACATCCAGAACTTCAGACATGCTCTTAACTATGAGTGTACATGCTTGATTTTAAATATATATTCATATAATTGGGATATGACTGCAATTTTTTTAGTACAAGATTGAGTTTAACTCATTGATTGTGGGCTGTCTATCTTTTTTTTTGCAAACCCAAATTACTTGTTATTCTGGTTGTTTTTTGTTCATTTGTTGCTTATTACATGATCCAGGTCCAAGTTCCCCAGCCATTCCCCTGTTCATAGTTTTTGGTATCTTGTGACTTGCACAGTTTTAGTACTTTCTAATGCTATCACATAGTTGTCAGGACTGTCTCCGTCCAGCAACAGTCTAACTCTTCTTTCACATGTTTTTCTCCTCCTGAGCATATGATTTTAATCATCACTTACAAAAAGCCTAATCTTCAGTCATTATTTGGTAACTTTATTTCACACATTTTTAGCATTTAGACATTTTCTCAATGTGATCTGTCTTTGCTGCAAACCATCTGAGTAGTGGCTCCCAAATTTTCCCCCAAAATTAAAAAAATAAAAATAATAATAAACAACGAAATATACACAATAATTGGACTATATTATGGTCTTTAGCTGATCTAAAATTTTGGCTCTGACGTGACTCACCCACGGAAAAGTGTAACAAAAAACACAAAAAAATATTTTTCTATTAAGATGTCTAGATGAAAGGGTGGTCAGACTGGCAAACTACTTGCTAAATGAGTGGAAAAGTATTTAACCAGTAGTTGACCCACCTCTAAGTCATTTCTCCACCAATCAGACCTGCTCATATCAACATGCTCATTACATTAAATAAATTTCTTTGTGCTTGAATAATGATCTTAAGCCCTATTTTTTTATTTTCCATGTTTTCTTTTAGTGAAAAAATACTTTTTCCTTAAGTAGCTACTTCTAATCCATGTTTCTAAAAATGTATGCAAGTACTTTTGCAGTTGTAACATTTTTGTTCATTCATACATTGACTGTCTTCAAAATCCTCACATCTGAAGAATACTTGAACTGGATTCTTGCATTTTTTACTCTGTTTGCACTTTAAGTTTTTTCCTATACTGATATGGCATGATGTGTATTCTTCCCCTAATGGGAGCTTTCCATTTCCAGTGTGCTCAGTGGGCTAGAGCATTGAGTACTGGGGCTGATCTAGTATTCAGGAGTTTTTGAGCCTCTGGGGGCACAAGTGATCAGGATTCTAGCACATAGCGGGATGTGGGGACTTACTGAACCTGTAGGTCTAGACAATCATTACTAGATGTCTACCCACATTATTATTAATATTAATGTAAGTTATGTGCATTTGTTTTTTCGAAGCTACTTTGAACATGTATTTTTCCTTTCTAATATCTTGTGATTTTTTTTTGTCTCAAATTTTAGTCCTTTAAATAGTTCCATCACACAAATTCCCTCAAATCTTATTAAAAAAACTGAGGATGATTAGTAATGCTGCTTTTCTTGATTCACTTATTGATTGGTATTTCTGACACCAATTAAAATCCTACTGAAAATACACTGAACATCTTAATGTGAGCTCACCCTGTTTGCTAAAAGGGCTATCATATAAGGGCAAATTTTCAGCCTCAATATCTATCATCTACTATACTTCAAAAATTTTAACCCCACACACACATACCTGAGCCATTTATTCTGGACTGCTACAAAAGTCAGATGAAATCTTTGGTATGAATTAACAAAAATACAAAAGATCCTGACACAAGTCGGTATTATTACCCTTCTGGCCCGGACTGCCTATTTTTTTGGTCTATAATCATCTTTATAAAATCACTTTGAAGCAGCTTTAACATGCCTCTGGAGGGATTGCAAATGTCAATTTCCGAATATGTGTACACACTAAAGTATGTTAACACGTGATAAGGAGTACCATATTGAAGAGGATATTTGTAGCTTATAAATTTAATGGTTTAAGGGTTAATCATAAAAAACCCCCCGAATCCCCGGGGGCTGAGGAGCATAAAAAAACATCCCTAATTTGGATCCCTAAGGGGTGTGCTGCTCTGATACGATTTGGATTTTGCTATTAAAGATAAGGGACAAAGGTTTTTTGATATCAGTCTCCAAATTAAAGGCCAAAGTCCACTTATTTTTATATTAAATTTCTACCAGGAAAAAATTTGGGCATCTGCAAATAAAACATGTCTGAAATTTTACAAAAATTCCCCAGATTTTGCCATTTTAAATTTCAGTGTAAAAAAAAATTTCTAAATATAAACAATGGTGATGGGAAACAGAAATAAAAAGTGTCTCTTTGAATGCCCAAAAGTAAGAATTTTCAGTTATATGTGGTACTTCCTCCATTATCTACTTCGGTATTTATGATATAAGTAATTTGGCTGGCTCGAAAAAAAGTGGGATGACATTGTACCCTCAAAGGGGCCTTTTTGGTATGGGGACACACAAATCTTCAGAAGCACTTAACTGTTATGACTGGGTTTTTACATCAAAGGTCATATAGCCTATAGAAAATAAACAGTGAAAGTTTATTGAATGCACTCATATCAAAATCATAAGGGATTCAGGGAAAATGGATTAAAAAAAGGAATTACCAAAAGTTTTTAAGGAAGATGGGGTTTAAAGGTTAAAGGTTAAAAGCAAGATAAAAGGTAGCTCAAAGGGCTGTAGCACTATATTAATTTAGGGAAAGGGGGGGAGTTAGTGTTTTGTTGTCTAAGCTGGGGAAAGGGAAATTTGGGGAGTGAAGGTTATGGTCGGTGTTTTTAAGGAGTTAGATTAGATGGAGGATATGTAGCGTTTTAGGGAAAGAGAATAGTTTTTTTAAGCAGAAGGTTGGGGTTCTGTAGGTGTCTGATAGGGTTTGGGGGGTCGGGGAAGGGGGGAAAGGGGGGGAAAGCGGGGAAGTATGGACACACATAAAAAGGGAATGTGGGGGAAAAGACAAAATGATAATTTGGGATGGGATTGGAGGTGTGTAAAAAAGGGGCCTGAAAAAACATACAATTGTGGGTTATAAAGGAAAAAATATGACAAAGGGTCAGGGTTTTGGGGGGAAACGCGAATTTCCCTGAAGGATAGTTATACTTTATGTATGATTTTAGTACGTTTTTGGGGAATTTTGAGGGGGAAGCAGCTGAGGGTGGGTAAGGACCGGAGGTCTGAGAAAAGGAGGGTGTGGGAGTTGGTGTTCTAGGGGGTATTAGGAACAGGGGTCGTGGAAGGGGATCTTGTGACATAAGGGGTTCACGTGTGTATCAAAGGGGGGAGGGAAGGGAAGAGGGGAGGTGGGAGGGTTCATAAGGGGTTTTACGTGTGTTCCGGAGGGAAAAAAGGGATAGGAGGGGGTGGGGGGTGGGGGGGGGGAAAGGGGGGGTTTTTTCCC
>NW_023639744.1:0-11868 GCF_015228065.2 Penaeus monodon
GTAAGACCTGTTGTGATTGGTCTGGATCTTGATATTTTTGAAGTACACTAGAAGATAGTCGAGTTGTGTCAACATGATCCTCGCTTCACCGCAAGATGGTAGCCTGATAGTTGAGGTTTCATCAACAGACAAGAGTGACCATCTGCATGTGATATGCAAATTCCTGGGGCTCAAGTTTCACGTTCTCCTCACAAAACACTCAGTAAGTGAAAGGGAATTGTCTTTTCCCCGAGAACTGATGAGGTATTCTGAGAAGAAACTATTAGAGGAACTAAAGAATTTTAATGCAGTGGCAGTAAAACGTTTTAAGAAAAAAGTTGATGATTTGGAACAGTCGACATTAGATCTCCTTCTAACTTTTGAAATGTTAGTCCTTCCAGAATCAGTTAAGTTGGCATAGTACCACCTCAACGTAAAGCCAGATGTGTCAAACCCTATGCGGTGCTTCCACTGCAAGGGTTACGGGCATGGAGCCAAGTCTTGCTGTTTTGAGGAAAATGGACTACCAGGAGTGTGTGTAAAGTGTGTTACAACAAGTCATTAAGGAGATGACAACTGTCCAGGTCCAATATGCTGTTACCACTGCAAAGAAACTCATGAAGCTTCTTCAGAGCAATGTAACAGGTACAAATTTGCAAAAGTATTGGTGATAATGAACATGGAAAAAGCAACATAACTGTGTGCTCTTTATATAGCCAGGGAAGTCCTTTGTTTTGTTTCTCGCCCATCCTCCTTCTTGCCATCCCTTGCAATACTTCTCACACAACATACTCTGCCCTTACCTTTAAACCTAAGTCCTCAATTACTGAAACTGCTGTGTAGTAGTGAGGGGTCTATTGAGGAGACTCCTCCTCTCCTTGGAGCCATCAGTTAATGCTCCAGAGGCATCAACGATGATAGCTTCAGCTGCCACCACATCCACAGGGGCCTCCGCTGCTAGGCAGAAGCCCCTGAAGCAAAGGCTCAGGTATGCCCTTTGCCTAGGCAAAGGAATCCTGAGCCTGTTCAAAAGACCTCTCAGAGGGGAGTCTTTGAAGCTATCAGGTAGGGCTCCAGAGGCCTCAACGGTGACATACCCAGCTGCCACCACATCTACAGGGACCTCTGCTGCTAGACAAAATGCTCCTAAACCAAAGGCTCAGGTCCATCCTTTGCCCAGACAAAGAAATCCTTAGCCTGTTCAAAGGAAGCCTGTAGGAACTAGTTCCACAGGTAAACAACCCTTCAAAAGGTACTCCCAAGGTCCTGGAAAAGGAAACAGCCTAAAAAAGGCCTTAACCGGGGGTGCTGCCAAACACCTTATGAAAGGTACTTTATAACCTGAAGATGGTTTCCCATACTCCAAGAATTTCAGGGTTCATGCAAAAGGGGAAGAATTTGCATCATCTGATAGCTTCTGAAAACCCGTAACCGGGTCTGACCAGGAAAAACGCCCAATTTTCCCTGAGGAGAATTCAAATTTTCAACCCTTGTGAAACCTTGATAATGGCCCTTATGGAGGAGTACGGAGATGGTACATCAAATTTTCCCTTTTTCGGGCCATCCCCTGCAGAAAAACCGCAGGGAAGGCTGTGGAATAGGTTTGACACGCCCTTACGTGAGCATCCACCTACCTTCCCCCACAAAATCTCAAATAATGTTTTGGGAAAACCCCTTTTGGGGCGTTGCCACATGCTTTCTAGTCTGGAAGTTTTCAAGGGTCGCTCACCCCTGGGAACCTTTGCGCAACCCTCGAGGAAGGGCTTTGAGTCTTTGTTTTTAAGTTTTACTGAATGACCCCCCAACTTTCCAAAATTCAACGGGAACTTCCCCAAATTTTGGCCAAAAAGGGTTTCTCTGTTTCACTTGAATTTTACGGGCAATCAGGGACGCCATGGAACACCCATTTTCCCAAATACTTTTGGAGTGCACCCAAATGGTGTGCAGAGATGTCGATTTAACATGGGGCTGATATCTTTTTAGATAAACTGCGTATTCAAGGATCTGTGAATGTTTTTCAGTGTGTTCAAGATGCTTTTAAATCACTTTACATCCAAATTCCCTAAAAACAAAGCTCCATTCCCAAAAGTAGTGGAGTGCCATCAACCCCCGGGTCCCAAGGGTCTGATAATCCCAAATAATTTCAGAAGCAAAAAAAGCTGCATTAAGGGCATTTTGAAATAAAGCCCCTGTGATGTAACATTGATCCTTCAAAGACCTAACCAACCCAAGCAAGGCAAAAAATTGATTGATCATTTAAAATTATCTGCCGCGTCAACATTAGGGCATTAGCGGCGAATACCTTTTTAAAATAAAAATTTAAAATTTTTAAAATTTTAAAATCTTCATAGATTCTTAAAAACAATAAAAAAATAAAAAATCAAAGCAAAAATATTAACTCTAATGTAAAAAATTATTGCTAAACTTTTGCAAAATTTTAAATTTTTATTAAAATATTAGTCTCCCTACAAAAACCAAAAAGACCTTCTATGTCACAATCCCCCCCCAAACATTCTTCATGTATAGGGGGGAGAAAATACATACGTCTTTGGTCTAAAATTTTGCACATCTTTCCACTCATGTGCGTTTTTAAGGGCTCTTAGCATCCTCAAAATCGCTTGACTTTTAGCATATGGGCCCTGAGTCAGTCTTGTTCCCCCGATTCTTATTTTTTGTTAATCAACTTCCACTTTTCGGTTGGGATGGATACTAGTCACCCAATGCCAGGCCCGTTCTAATCTCTCGCAGTTTATTTCGGGAGATATCCCTCCATTTCCCTTCCATTTATCGCGAAAAAACTCCGATGCGGGGTTTCAAGTCGGTTTGGGAGAGGAAAACGCATCCAAGGCTGAGTGCAGCTGCCCGGGGCCTTCTGATCACTCGCTCTTCCCCTGAACTAACATGCGCTGGCACCCAACACGAGTTTCTTTTTACGTGTTGACATCATGCAACCAATCTTAAAACCTCCCCCTACGGGATTGAGATTTAGCTATTGATTGCTTGCAAGGCACTACGAGGTCCAATATATCTATGAAGGTTCTAAGATCTCTATCACAAATTGCTGAAGGATGCATGTACTCGCGTAAGATCGAGGCTGCTAGAGAAAGACTGCGATGCATCTTCCTTCGCACACTCTGCAAAGCCCACACATTTCAGATTTCGAACCATCTTATAAATTGAAATCCACCCTTGGTACTTAAAAATTGCTGAAAATTCTCTCTCTGATTTCTGCTTCGATCTCTCCTTTTTCCCCAATCCCGACCAAATCCAGCTCGACTTGATTAGCCCCAAGAGGGATTGGAATTCCAACACCCAGAACCTTAGTGAGACTTAAATTAAGTCTTCCCAAGTTTCCCTCATTCTCCTACCTTTAATCGGCTATCCCCAAGGGGTTAAAAACCAAATCTGGATTAGAATCCTGGAATCCTTTGTAGTCTCGTGTATAAACGGGTTCTGTATCCCGGTGTAATAAAGGTGGTTCTCCCTCTCAGCATACGGGGACTAAACAGGTGAAGACCTAAAAAGCCCCAATACGATTCTAAACCCTTCATTATGAGCCCAAACACCCGGAAAACGGGGGAGTTGCAGAGATAAGCTTCACATCCAGTAAAGTTACTACAAATAAGCGTTTGGGGAAAAGTGTAGAAGCTTTTGTCTCTGCACCCCAAGATAAATGTGAAAAACCCGCAAAATCTAATGCTTTTTTAGCCTTCACTTTTAACTGTTTGTTTGGGGAGGTCCCAGAAAAGTCTTGATAAAAAATTAAACCCAAAGTACTTCCCTCTTGGAAAAATTGCTGGGTTTTTGGCTCCTAAAAAAGGGGGAAAGGTGGAACTTTCCTCATTTGGGGAAAGTAAAAAACCATGGTCTTGCGGGAAAAAAATTTGAACCCATGAATTTGCCCCGTAAAACCTGATTTATTGCAGTCGCATGCGTCCCTTTCCATTCTGTAAGCTTCCCCCTGAGTAGCTGTGTAAGTCTCCACAACAGATTACATAGACAGCACTTGGAACCTTTTACAATGTCTTTTAGCAAAGCAAACAGGGTCACACTTAAAACACTCCCCCCGTGGGACCCCTTCCCCTGACTTCCCGGTTTGAAACTGTTTTTTTTTACCCCAAAATCTCTTATACAAGCAAGGAGCTTTTTAAAAGGGGGTATCTCCTCTTAAAAAAATGTCATACGCTTCATGAGTATCCTGCTTCCCAAATGTATTGTAACCTATTCAAGGCAAAGAAGACTGCTATCAGTGCGTCCGTTTTGAAAGGAAAATTTTGTATAGCAGTTTTCAACCTCAAAATCATCTGTGGTCATCTTAATTTTTAAAGCCATATGGATATGGGGCAACATTTTTCTTTTCTAGAAACCATGTCAACCTGAAGTTGCCATTTTCCTCCATCAGCTTGCAGATGCCTGGTGAGGGAAAATTGTCGTAATTTCCTGTGCGAAGCACTTTGCCAGGTTTTGGAACAGGAAGATTATAGTTCTCTCCATGTGGATGGACTTTCCCCCCCTATAGGGCCCTATTAAAAAGGGCTAACAGGGAAATTTTGGGAGCTCTCTGGTAAGTGAGTATCATTTGGTATGGAATATCGTCACTTCCCTTGGGGATCAAAGCAAGCTCAAAACAGATCCATCTCCTTGCGCAAAAATGGCAAGTTTATGGAAATTTTTGCTGCAGTCCTACTAAGAACGACACTGGGTGTTGTTCCTGTTCACCCCAAAAAAAAGGGTAAACGGCGTGTAATGCTCCAGAGGAGATCTCTGTCTGGTTTGCTACTCTTTTCAACATCTTTTTTTTTATGTGATATTATCCATCATCTTCAAAGCAGGTTTTACATGGGTATGCTCTTTTCCCGCAAACTTACCCCTTTTCCCATACCCTGCTAAGGGGTCCCAGATTATAGAGGAAACATTCTGTCTCCACGCTCTGTCTACCTCCTTTGCACACCCTGGCCTTGGGTCGGTCTTCTTGTAATTGATCAGGTTACTGCTGGGGGGACGTTTTAACTGCCTTAATGCAGCTTTTCTTGCCTACAGCTTGTTGGCATTCACAACCACCATGGTTTGGAGGTCGACGGGAAAGCCGTACTTTTTCGGAAGGATCTTCTGCTGTAAGGTGAAATTTGTGATGTGAGGTGTTAAACCCTCTTGAATACACTGGAAAACTTTCCCAAACTTTCAATACTCGTTGATCTAAAAAAATTTCCCGTCCGCTGTTAAGTCGCCATCTCTGCACTCCATTGGCTGAATACCATTCACCCCCTCCAAAAATATTGGAAAGTTGGGCCCTTCCATGCAAGGCTTCCAGACCTGCAAGTGAAGTTTAAAGTGAAAGAGGGGGCCTATTGATAGGGCTATTTGGGGAAATTTCCCGGTTTGAATTTGGGAAAAGTTGGGAGTGTCACTGTTTAGTAACTGCATCTACTCTTAACGGATCCCGGGGGCCTCCCCGAGGGGTTTCACAAAGTGTCTCCCAGAGGGGGATGCCGCCATTGAAATCTCCCAAAGTAAAATGGTTTTGGCAACTGCCCAAGTAATCTTCCAAATCTTTTTTCGATTATGTGGAGGAAGGGAGATGGATCAAAAGTGTAAGTTTTTGTTTAAGGGCCCATGCTCAAAACCTTTTCCTGCAGTGTTATCTGCAGGTGGGGATCTGGAAAGGGGAATATCTTGACTTACTAAACTGCTACTCCCCTAGGTCCATTGTCAAGGGTTTCCCTAAAGGGGTTGAACTTGGAATCCTCTCAAAATGGGACGATTTTCCCCGGGCTATCTCTTGTAGGCAAAAAACCAAACTGGGTTACTGAAGCTATCAGATGTTCAGTTCTTCCCTTTTGCATGAATTCCCTGACATTCCTTGTTTGGGGGATCCGTTTTTTATTTCCAAGGTTCCCTTGGACAGGGTTTAGAATTTTTTTTGCCTGGCAAGGATGGACCTACCCTTTTCTTCAGGGGGATTCTGTCTAGCAGCGGAGGCCCCTTGGATGTTGTGGGAGCTGGAGACTTTTGGACAGGTTCGGATTCCTTTCCCGGGAAAAGGGGGTGCCTGAGCCTTTACTTCCGGGCTTCTGCCCACCAAGGCCCCTGTGGTTGGGGGGCAGTGGACTGTCACCGTTAGGCCCCTGGACCCTTTCCTGTGCTCCAAAAACCCTTTCTTTTTGGGGGGGAGTCTCCCCAATAGACCCCTCACTCCTATCCGTTTTTGTGGGAACAACTCACCGAGGCAGTGTCACAATTTGGGCTGAGGTTTAAGGAAATGGCAATGTGTGCGTAAGAAGCTTGGAGGGGAAGGGGTTTGGTTTGGGGAAAAGGATTGCTAGAAAGAAGCAAAAGGGCCCCTTGGGTGTGCAAACGCCAGGGCCTCGCTTTGCCCGGGAAACAACTTTCCCTTGTTCCTTATTCCCCAAAACTTTCCTTTTCAAATTTTACCTTTTTCATTTCTTTTAAAAAAGCTTCTGACTTCTTTTCATGGTAACAGCATTTGGGCCCGACAGTTGTCATCTCTTTGAGGGCCCGTTGTACCACTTTCACATATTCTTGTTTTCCATTTTCTTTTAAAAAGGCAAGAGTTGGGTCCCTGCCCTAACCCTGGGAGTGGGAAAACCCCCGCTTAGGGGGTGAAAGTGGGTGTGTCATATGCATATTTTTTCCTTATATTTTTCGAATGCGAACATTTTCAATTTATAAGGTTAAAAGGATTTCCTTTTTTTGGTTGGTTACACCTCAAGACGAGAGTGCACCCCCCCGTCATTACCTCTGAATAAGAAAAAATGTCAATTTTATGCTCGTTTATAAATTCTGGCGATATGATTTGTATTTGTGTCTGTTTGTTTGTACTAAAAACATATAAAAAACCTTTTTAGGGTTATTGTTATGACGTTTCATTCATTAGGAGGGGGGGGTCCTCGTCTGTATCGGTAATTCTCGATCCGGGTACAAGTTCAAACAGATGAAAATTGCGGGGGGGGGTGGGAGGGGGGGAGGGGTGATGAGGGAATGGGTCATCATGACACCCCGGTATTGGTTGGTTATGATTGCATCATTCATTAGGAGGGGTGATCACTCGCACTACAGTCAGGACTGTATTATCTCCTTTAGTAAGACTTGTGATTTTTTTGTTTGCTTCTTTTTCTTACTATTATTGCTTTGGGTATGGAGAATGTGGGCAGGGGCGGTGGGAAAGGGAAGGAGGGTTGGTTTGGAGAGGGGAGGGGGGGGTGAAGGGAAACCCTTTAGGTGTGTGTATTAGACATCATTAGGGGGACATTTATGGATTATGATTAATTAGGAGGGATGATCATTCGTCTGTAACAGGTCAATTCTCGATCCAGGAAACAAGTTCAACACGATGAATATTGCGGGGGGTGGAGGGAGGAGGGTCATCTGTGACACCTGGCATCGGGTTGGTTTATGATTGCCTCATTCATTAGGGGGTGATCATCGTGTGTGTAACGGGGTTAATTATCGATACAGGTACAATTTTAAAAACATGATAATATGCGGTGCGGGGGGGGGAGGGTTTATGGAAGAGGGTGGTGGTGGTGGGGAGGGGAAAGAGGGTGGGGGAGGATCATCTTGGTACCTGGCATATAGTTTCAGAGAGAAGGGGAGGGGACTCCTCCAGGTGTGTGCTAATGGTTTTGGTTACGGTCATTGATAATGATTCTGGTTACGGTCATTGATTGGGGTTAATCATTTTCCCGCGGTCATTAACCTGTTGTGATGCGTAAGGTGAGGCTTCTGTCCAGTCGCCTGTATTGGAGAGGAGGGGAGGGACAGATATCTTAGAGTCGGTTAATGATTTCCAGTTCCGATCATTGATTATGATAATCACTTTAATTATGCCTACTTTCTGCTATGATGCGCCCTGAAAGACCGTAAGGTATCTGGTGTGCATGCTAAACACTTAACTATGATTAATGTTCCGGTTTTCAGTCATTATTACGTTAATCACTTTTCGGTTACGGTCATTGGTTACGTAATCGATTGCGGTTTTCCGGTTTTCATTTAAACCCACTTCCCTGTTTACACCCTCATGTACGTACGTGAGTGAGTCGTTCTGTCCCTTATGAATCTAATATATATATATATATTCACACACACACACACATGTATATATATTCATAGGGATATATATACACATACATACACACACACACACACAAAACACACACACCAATTTTATACAAATTTATAATATATATATATATATATATATATATTATATATATATTTATATAAACATATATATATAGATATATTTTAATTTTATATATATATTAATATAACATGATGGAGCCCCATGGGTGGAAGTGAAAGATGGATAAGCCCTAAGCGCCACCATCGGCATTAGCTGCGTTGATATATATATAATATATTTTATATATATATATAAAATTATATATATATTATATTTTATACATTACTATATTTATAATATATAATATATATATATATATATATATATAACACATATGTATGTATAGACACATAAATACATATATATGTATGTACATATATGCATATAAAAATATATATATGTATATATATATAGCATCATCATCAAACGCCAAATTGATCCACTGCAGATGTAGCCCTCCCCAATCTTTTCCAACTTTGTCTTGCATATTTTGTTTCCGGCTTTTGCCCCCCCAAAAAATTCGTTTTTTTCGTCACTCATCTTCTCACTGGTCTGGCCTTTGGCCTCTTTATGTTATCTATAGCTCAGTCTATTACTTTCTTTGTCCATTTGTCGTCCTGTCTCAGCCCATATATACCCTGCCCATTGCCATTTTTTTATTTACTTTCACCCAAATATCTTCCACTTTTGTCTGTTCCTGATCCATGTTGCCCTCATCCGATCTCTTAGGCTATTCCCAGCATACTTTTCTTTTTAAACGTAATGTAAAAGAGCCTCTTAGGGTCTACTTTGTCTACTGAAGGTGCTCTTTCCTAGACTGATGCATCCCTTGATTTCCTCTTTGTTAGATGTGTTTTGTCTGGCACTTTCCCAAGGTCACTTTGTACATGTATCTGTTCGAATTAACTCTTGAATATGATCTTAGATCTTTACCTGGTGTTTTTCCCTCTCTTCATGCCTTTAAGCCTCTTCTTATTTCTTCTGTTGTGATGTTAGGGACGGTCGAGTTCCCGTGTTCACTTCTTTGAGTTGTATAGATCCCTGTAAAGGTCTTCCACTACTTCATTCTTATCATATGTCCCTTCTCGTCAGGTCTCTTTATTACATGCATTTATTTCTCCTTATTCTAAGTCCCCTTTTAGCTGTTTCATGCTGGTACCTGAGATCACAGTTTCATTTATTATTTGAGTATTGAATTTCTGTACATCTCTCTTCTTTTTAAATTTTAGTCTTTGTTATTTTCAGCTAATTCCATTTTGTCCCTATTTAACGATACTTTCATGACCCTACATTTTTGTATAAACTGTTTAGTTTCTAACGAGAGCTTGCTGTAGATTTGCTTGACGTTCTTACCGCCTACTTCAACTGCACCCCTCGTTTATTACGTCATTAAACTGTTTGTTGATTTGGTTGAGATCTTCGTCGTTGAGAAGTGAATATCTAATTTGGAAGTTAATGCTAAGACTTAAAGTTAGAAAAATTTGGCTGGGGTTTTCATATGAGTTTGTTCCTTTCCTTCCGAGGTGTAATTTAATTTTGGCGTCTGACCATCCTATGGTCACTGCCAGTATTTACTTTATTATACTTTCCAACAACTTTTTTTTTTTTTTAATTATTAAAAATTATGAAGTCAATTTCGTTTTGATGTCAAATGCCGACTTCCATATCCACTTCCACCTCTAGTCTTTTTTGAAAGAATTATTCATGATATTGAGTAATGAAGCCTCTGCATAATCGACTACATTTTGTCCCCTCTCATACCTAGTGCTTATATTCCGTGATTCCCCACTACGGTTTCTTCTGTCTTTTTAACTATTCTGGCATTAAAATCTCCCATAATTATTGTGAAATGGATTTTTACTCTCTCGCTGGCTAAATGAACATCTTCATAGAAGCTCTCTAGCATAGATTTGGACAATCTTTAAGTTGTTCCTATTTAGTTTTATTGTTAGTGAAAACACTCTTTCCCTTACACTATAGAGTTCCACGATATTCATTTGTAAACGTTTGTGAACAAAGAAAACACCCCTAATTCTTGCTTGCTACCCTGGGGTTTACTCTCCATTAGAGCACGTGTCCATCATGTCCATTTAATGAAAGAGAGTTCCTCAGGTACTGCTATTAAATTTTATCATATCTCAAAATTTGTCTTTATATTTTATGTGCAAAGGCTCATCAAAGTGGGATGGCCTGTCTTTAACCGGAAAATTTTTAGCACCCTCTGCTCAAGAGCGATCCTGTTTGCGTCATAACCAGGGGGTTCCTTCAACCTCCGAGGAATGAGAGTCGTTGCTCTGTTTGTGCAGTCCCTGGCTTTTGATTGAGAGGGATTTCAGCCGAGTTACCCTCTACGTCCTGGCTTAGGTGTATTTTGGTGGGAAAGGGGGGTAGTTTTAGCTGGGGTGTCACTCTAAGCCCCTCCTCAGGGTTGGCCCTGTTTAGTGTGGGCTTATGACCGCACAGGCCGGCTCACTACACCAGGGTATACTCCTGTGAGCATGGTCTTGAGTATCAGAAATGCTATAAGTGTGATTATTTTTATACACTGATTTCATTTATGCATACATAACCTAGTGCAGACATAGTTGCTCTCCCGCAATGCCCTATGTATATGTTCACATATATAGACATGCGAACATCATATGTGCATACATATGTTGTACGCAACCATATATATTGGAACAACATTTGTATATATCTTGTATACGGACTTATACCACAACACACACATATATAGCCTACATATGCTTGCACACATGTGTATGTGGGCCATTTGTGCATGATAAAAGTAACCCTAATGTGTACTCATATACATATATGTATGTATACACCCGTACATGCACAAACCCACACATACATATATACATATACATAAAAATACATTTTTTTCAATAACGGTATGCTCATGTTTTTAGCAGCCGTGTACCTCTCCACCATCCTTCGCCACTCAACTCGATCTTGCGCTTTTCTTCCACTTGTACCATCAACACCCGCAAATATCTTTGATGTTGTCACTCAGTCTTGTCTTCGGTTTCCTCTTCCCTGTTTCCTATCACCATCCCTGTCAGCAAGTCTTTCTCAATACTTTTACTTCTCATCGCATGACCAATAAACTTTAGTTTCCTTTTTGTGAAAGATGTCCAACAGCCGGTCTTTACAATTTACTTTTCTCAGCACTTTTATCATTTGTTTTCTTCTCCGTCCATTTAATACATAGTATTCGTCTGTAACACCACATTTCAACTATTGACCTTTTTCTTGTCTGTCTTCTTCAGCACCCAACACTCAGAACCAAATGACGCAATTGGGAAACTAAAGAGTTCATAACCTCAGTTTTGTCCGTAAGGTGTGCTTCGGTCTTTCCCGATGTTATTGAAGCAACTGTGGCGTTTTTGGCAATGGTAATTCTTCTTTTTATCTCCGGAGAATCATCATATGTATTAGTTAAACAGCTCCAAGATAATGAACTCTTTCACATTTTCTACAACCCTCCATTGATTGTAACATGCTCATCATCGCTCACCGCCGGTTATCTTCGAATCTTCATGATCTTAGTCTTCCTGGCATTAAAAAAAACCCGCCTTTTCGCTTGCTTCTCTAACTTTATCTAACAGTTCAGTGTAGTTCAATGATACTGCTGGCAATTAAAACTACGTCATCGGCGCATCTTTAGATTTGATCTTTGCATCCCCCACTCTAAGTTTCTTCAAATCATAACATATATAACCATATATGTTCCCCAAAAC
>NW_023639745.1:0-11867 GCF_015228065.2 Penaeus monodon
CACCTGGAAACACTGACATTCCGCTCTCTTTGCATAAAACCGACATTCCGCTTTTTTAGCACTGGAAACACTGACATTCCGCTCTCTTAGCACTGGAAACACTGACATCCGCTGTCTTAGCACGGGAAAACACTGACATTCAGCTCTCTTAGCACTGGAAACACTGCCCATTCCGCTCTCTTAAGCACTGGAACACTGACATTCCGCTCTCTTAGCACTGGAAACACTGACATTCCGCTCTCTGAACACTGGAAACACTAAATTTTCCCACTTTCAGAACACTGGAAACACTGTCATTCCACTTTTGGAATATTGGAAACACTAACATTCCTTTTTCAGAACACTGGAAAACACTAACATTCCACTTTGATTTTGCTCAAAACCGTATCATCCCACTGTTTACAGTGTCATGCTTGTCATTCGTTTTCCTACATTCGTTTTTCTACTTTTGTTTTAGTCTGTCCCATATTCTATTTGCGGTTTTGCATCCAAATTTGTGTTCTGTAATGTAAATTATCATGTTTTCTCTTTATTTAATCAGTGTTTGATAGCAAAAGAAAAGAAAAGAAAAGAAAGAAAAAAAAAAAAAAAGTCACTTCATTAGTTCGATTACTCGCTACTAGATAGTGTAGCACAGCCAAACGATTTTTATTTGATTTAGCCGCCAGAATGAACCCTTTTTCATTTTTCAGGAATATATAGCTATAATTGAAAATTGTTGTGTTGAAAGAAAGGGGACATGCGGCCTCACTTCCATAGGTGTTGCCATTTCGATAAACAAACAATTCCAGGAATTGAAAAATATCGCACTACGAGACAGTGATGGCTAATACTACATGGTTTGTTTCACTTATTTGAAATGACTTAAGTAGTTTAAAAAATAGATGCTAATACAATTGTTGGTCATTTATTTCTACCAATCACACTCTGTCTTACAACCAGCCCGGGTTTTTGTCTCGTTCAAATAAACACTATTTACTCTATGTTTACATCGATGTTGTAGCCAGACGTACAAAGACGGGACCCAGCAAGTGTACTGAATATATACCGCATCTGTACATACATATATATATATGTGTGTGTGTGTGTGTGTGTGTGTGTGTGTGTGTGGTGTGTGTGTGTGTGTGTGTGTGTGTGGTGTGTGTGTGTGTTATATATATAATATATATCTATATTATATATATATATATATATATAATATATATAGATATTATATATATATGCACATACACACGCTTGACCATATTTTTTATGGCCGGAGCCCTTCGTGACGCCAACCTCTCTCTTTACCCGGATTGGGACCAGCTGGCTCGCCCTCCCAGTGTCTAGGTTATGTGTGTGTGTGTGTGTGTGTGTGTGTGTGTGTGTGTGTGTGTGTGTGTGTGTGTGTGTGTGTGTGTGTGTGTGTGTGTGTGTGTGTGTGTGCGCGCGCGCAAGTAAATCGTCACCGGGGAGTCAACGAGACTGCTCAGGTGCCTGGATAGGTGGGGAGGTCTGGCAGCAAAACGGGGACTGGATAGAAAGAGAAAGTAAATGGTCCGATGTTTTTGTTTGTGGTATATGTGTTCCTGTATCCAAGGATACGTTCGCAGGAGAGGCTTCGCAAGGGACAGACTCTTTAACATTTTGTCCTGAGTTACTTGTCTGGAAAGAAAGACATCTCGTTTCACCCTTTTTTTTCTCTTTTTTTCTTTTTTTTTTTTAGTTTGAGGGTTTTCTTTCTCGGAATTAAGTTTCCATAGCAAGACTTTCAGGACAAAGTTTCAGATAAGTACACATTTTCGTATGTTTGTCTGCACGTGTGCTTACTATATGTTGGATTTATGTTATGTTTATGTCCGTATATTTGTATTTATCCATTGCGCTTGTCCTGGGGATGACAGTAAACTGCACCCAGGGTTCCCTTGACCAAGGCAGTACCGGTCCAAATCCCGGGTAAATAGAGAGGGTTTGCATCAGGAAAGGTATTTGTGTGCTACTTGAGTGAAAGTTTATTTGCTTGTTCCCATGAAGTGTTGTCTTGCATGACTTTTTCCCTGCGTTTGTTGTAAGATTATTTGTCTGCCTGCATTGCATAAATGCTCCTGTTTGTGTTGCATGCCCTGTCCCCACTGCATAACCTAGCCACTGGTGGCAAGCCAGCCCGGGTAAATAGATAGGTTGGCGCCAGGAAGGCATCCGGCCACAAAAGAATATCTACCAGAACCGGATCATACCGATCCCGTATAAGAATGAGACGAAGCTACAGCTACGTTATTACTAATTTTCATCATTAGAATATATCTATGTATATATGTATATACATATTCATCGTCGGGCGATGCGCTTGTTTATAAAATTACTTGTATACACTCACACACAGACACAAAACACACCACACACACACACACACACACACACACACACATATATTATATATATATATATATATATTTTATATATATATATATATATTGTAACCCAGCTTTATATATGTGATGTTTACTGAAATACGTATCCCAAATGTTATCTATTTATCTGTTGTTATATTCTACATCATCTTGAACAGGGGAAAATTTAAAAGGTTTATTGGTCTGTAATGAGAAGTAAAAGTTTTGAGAAAACTTGCTGACAGGGTTTGGTGATAGGAAACGAGAAGGGGCAAACCGAAGACAAGACTGAGCGACAATTCAAAGATATTTGCGGCTGTCGATGGTATAAGGGGAAAAGAAAAGCGTAAGATCGAGTTCAGTGGCGAAGGATGGTGGAGAGGTCCACGGCTGCTAAAACATAGCATCCGTTTATTGATTGATATTCTACATGCCTTGTATAATCCTATGTATTGCCACATGCCTATATTCCCACATACACACATACATATAAGTATGTCAAATTTCTTTACCTGTTTTATTCGTCTCTCCCTTTCCAACACTAGACATTCCAATGTTGTATTTTCCTATCCCTTCCACAAGAGCTAGGCATTGTTTTTAATACTACTTTCATCACCAATGTCATCTGTTAAGCACGTGATCTATGCCCATCTTTAGACCACTGTAAGAGATGACAGGCAGACTCCCTGCGGGGAGCCGAGGAGCAACACCTCGCTCCTCGGCGCAGCCGTACTCCATCATACTATATAATAAAGGAGTCTAGACATCCTTGGTTGTCTGCCTCACACCCTAAGCTCGCCACCTACCATACTCTTGTAGGGCCCATCATTCCGGCTCTTACTATATGTATATATATATATATATATTATATATATATAAAATATATATATATATATATATAATGTGTGTGTGTGTGTGTTGTGTGTGTGTGTGTGGTAATATATATATTAATATTTTATATTATAATAATATTCTATATATATATATATATATTATATATATATATATATATAAGGCCGCGTTGGCCAATCTGAGTTCGAGGGTTCGAGTCACCGGCCTGCACGTTGTTCCCTTGGCAAGGAACTTCACCTCAATTGCCTCCCAGCCAATGGGTGGGCCAAGCCAGCCCAAGTCAGTGCTGGTCCCAAGCCCGGATAAATAGATAGAATGATTACCAAAAAAGGTAACACCGGCACTCTCCGTGGAAATGAACTGAGGACCCTACCACGTACTCACTCCAAGAGCATCACAACATGTAAACTACAATTAAGTATCACGCTGTGACCACAGCGGCTCAAACATGAAACCTACTAAAAAAAAAAAAAAAAAAAAAAAAAAAAAAAAAAAAAAAAATATATATATTATATATATATATATATATAATATTAATATATATATATATATATTAGTAATTCGTCAAACAACCGCATCGCACGAATATGAATGATATATTATATTTATATATATATATATAAATATAATATATATATATATATATATATATATATATATATATATATATATTCTATGATGAAATAGTAATAATAACAAATGATAATGCTAACGGTAGTGATAACAATAACAGTAAAAAAATAATTGTAATGACAATGATAATACTAATAATGGTAATGGTGATGGTGATGATGAAGATGATAATTAAAAATGAAAAAAATAATAGTATGGATCATGATAGTAATAATGATCCATGATAATGGTAATGATAATATAATATTAATTATTATTTATTTTTACTATAATTATTATATCAATAATGAAAAATAACGATAATAACAATAATGCCAATTATAAGATAATTACCATCATAATGATAGTAATGATAATAACGAAATAATATTAATAATGATTATTTTCATCATCCCTGTCATCATTATTATCATTACTAATGTCATTATTATTGTTATTATCATCATTAAATTTTGATTTTTGTTATCATTATCATTTTTTATGATAATTATCATGTTTTAATTTCATTATTATCATCATAAATATTACTAGCATCATCATAATTATTTTTTATTATTATTATCATCATTATTACTGGCATCACCATCATTTTTATAATGATACTACCATGGTGATAATAAGAATAAAAAATAACAATAAACTAACGATAATAATAATATCAATAAAACAAAAACCAAACAGTAATGATAACAATAAACTATGATACAATATAAAGAAAGACGATAGTGGTAATCATCCATTAATAATAAGAAATAAGAAACATAATACTGAAAGTAATGGCGATCAAAACTACGAAACACAGCAACATGACGCTTGAAGTAAGAGCGCAAACTTTAAATCATTACGAAGGTCACCGACCTTAAATCCCAAGACAGTCCAAAATATTCCTTCAGTCCTACTTGGACTGGAGGGATATTTGAACACCCCAGAAATATGTTTACTCTTCGCCCTACCCAAATCACGGGGAGGGATGAAAAGCTTGCCTCCCCGCGATGTGAAAAATTTGATAGCTACACGGGCGATTTAGCTTAGGCAGGCTGGCCCAGGGCAAAATTTGTTCAGGCCGCGAGATCGAGGGGGCTTTTGGTGAGGCTGCGCTCGGCAATGGGGGGGGGATTCCCCCGCCCTGTGGATGTGGAGGGGAAAGGCGGGTCTTGTAATTATCATTTAAGGGAAGAAATATACTTATATACAAATGTAATTCTTTATTCATCCAAAAAAGTATATAATAATATATATATATTATATTTTTTTATATATATTTATATATCTATTTATCTATCTATTTATCTATCTATCTATCTTCTATCTTCTATCTATTATATATACATCAAAATTATATTATATATTATATATAATTATAATATAATAATAATTTATTCATCCACAATATAATACATATATATATATTATATTATAATATTATTATATATATATATTATGTATTATTATGTATTATGTATATACACAATATATTATATATATAATATTTATATATATATATTAATATAAAATATTATATAATATGTTTTAAAGTATGGGATAAATTATGTATTATATTATGTATCTATACTATATCATTCTATATATGTATCTTTTTTATAATATATTATATATATATTTTATTATATATAAACGTATCTATAACATATCTACATCTCTCTCTCTCTCTCTCTCTCTCTCCCTCCCTCTCTCTCTCTCTTAAATTTTATATTATATATATATATATATATTATAATATATTATATATATATATAATATATATATAATAATATGCAAAACCCCCACACCACACATACTTATGTTAATATTTAAAATTTTATATATTATAAATAATATATCATATATATCTATTATATATATAATATATATATATATAATATATTTATATATTTAATCATCTACATATCTATCATTATAATATTAATATATTGTTGATATATATAATATATATATTATATTTTATATATATATATATTTATTTTATATTTTTTTTATTTTTTTTTATTTTTTTTTATTTATTTATTTTATTTTTTTTTATATATAATATTAATTATATTATATATATATATATTATATACTTACTTATATACTACTATACCCCACGCAAAACACACCACACACACCCCACACACACACCCCCCCACACACACACACACACCCACCACCACACAACACACACCCCCCAACCCCAAACCACACACCCACCCCCACAACACCCCCACACCACATAAAATATATCTATAATGTATAATATGTATATATATATTAACATTTTTACATATAATGTAATAATAATTTATATTTAATATATATATTAATTTTATATATATATTATATATATATTATATATAATATATATTTATATATAGTATATTATGTTTTAAATATAATATATATATATATATATTATATATATGTATATATTAAAAAATATATATATGTTTAATTAAAAACATTATGTATATGTTATTAATTATAATTTTAATTATATATGTTATAATAATATGCCAAGTGAGCTGGGCTGTGGGTCCCGTTGGGAGGGAAAATGTCGGGGCGCAGGATGGGAACAAAAGTTTTGTTCCACTTGCCCCCCAGAAAGCCCCAAACCCCCACGGCAAATGGGGGCTTCCATAGTCCCCACCCCCTTTATTTAGGGCAGCATCAGGGGGGGTGGTATCACCCAGAGGACAACCTGAGTCTTAACCCTTGGTGACTTCGAGTAAGTGCTTAAAAATCAGTCCAGCGGCAGGATGGCGTTTATTCTACTATCAGGAATTGGAGCAATTGGGAGTTGAGGTGGTGCCCTCTTGGAGGTGAAAACCCGGGCAGCGCACGATCATAGGGGTGGGTAACCTACTGCGGGACAGGCTGCATATGGGCTCACACCCATCTCGGTAGTTGGGGTACACCTTTGATGAGCGTATTATGGCATGGAACTGCATTTTTTGGGCTTCATTTCTCTTATTGCTGAAATTGCTCCTACTGATTTTGCAAACTCGTGTAAAGGGGTTTCTACCCAACTCTCATTTGTGGCAGACATTGCCTCGGAAAGATATTCGCATTGTTCTGGGCGACTTCAATGCGGTATCAAGCTATGATCGAGCTGGCTATGAGTTTGTCTGTCCCCCCCCCAGGCTCAGGAGCTGTCTCAACAGCGAGAACGCCCCCTTCTTCGGACTTTGCTAGTTCCCAGAGAAGGGGTCTCTGGCTTCTGTATTAATGCCCCAACCCCATTGCTAGACAGGTATAATATATGAGTATGCCACTTCTTTTTAGCACATATTGAGGATCCTCCAGAATTTAAGTTTATCAAATGCTGAGTTTGTGGCACTGACCAAGGCTGGTTGTGGCTACCCTACGGGTTCCATTTAAAAATCCCGCCCCTCCAGGGGCCACCCTAATTTGTTTCATTGGACAACTGAGGGGGGAGGAGTGTGCCTGGGGGGTTCACCATGGCAAAAATGTCGTTTCACAAAACTTGAAACCTGAGGGACCCAGTTGCTCTAGGGGAGTTCTTCAAAATGAAAACCCCGAAGCCGAGGAGTCCATTGTGTACACTGGAGCAAGGGAGAATTCATCTCCCTGGAGCATTGGAGGCTACTGAAATGTCCTGGGTCCACGAATACATTATTCTGCGTTGCTTTTTACCTGTTGAGGGGGCTGATCCCCCCTCTCTGGAAAGGGGGAAAGGGTTGTTGGGACTGTACAATCCCTGTCTTCATTGCTCAGCATACCAGGCCTCCTTCTCTCTCTGAGGCCCCCCGGCCCCCCTTCTCGCCTTCCCTCACCCCCTTTTTTCCCCACTTACTTATATTATATAATATATATATATATATATATATATTATTATATTATATTATAATATATATATATATTATATGTATGTATAAATATTCACATATTCTTACTTATTCTACAAACACGCCGCAAACACACACAACACACCACACACACCCACACACACACACACACCAAACCCACACACACCCCGCACGCCACACACACACACACACACACACACACACATTAATATATACAAATATGTATATATATGTAATTATATATTATACTTTATAAAGATATATTATATGTATTATATTATATATATAATAAAATAATATATATATACATTTTTTAATATTTATATATATTTTATATATTATATTATATATTATATATATATAAAATTATATGTGTGTATATATATATATATATATATATATATGGTTGGTGTTTCATGCGCAGGTGATGTGAGCGATGGTGTGGTAGCCTAGATGGTGTAAATGTTTCCATCCTTCTCGCTTGCAGCTCCCACCACTTCTACCTGTGCAAAAAAAAGGGAGCAGCTCTGCATAAGCCTCCCTCCATTCATAGCCTCTCTATCACCGAGACTTCTGCAGTGCCTCCTCATGCCCCCCATGGATACGGGCACCTTGCAGTCCCGGGGCCAAAACTGTGGGGTATCTCGGACAGCAGGAAGCCCCAAGTACGGGGCCATGGCCCCCCGGCGTGTGGAGACGCCCTGGCTCTGCCCCAATTTCCGCCCCTTGCCACCTGGGGTAAAGGGGGAGCTCAGGGGGGTGACCTTGCCACCTTCCTCTCCCCTGTAAATGACTGGCAATGTCAAAAATAATGGATTGCTGGGTTGAGGGGGCTTCCCCCCCCTCCAAGCGGCTGGGGTGTGGGTCCCTCAAGCGTGCGGAGTCCATTGGTTACCATGAAGCAGGCAAAATTCCCATCCCCCGGAGACATTGGGAGGCTACGAAGTGTCACAGGGGCTCGGCTGAATAGAAATCATTTTCATGCTTTTGCTTTCCCCTTTTGGGGTGCATGATCATCCTCTCGGGAAAGGGGAAAGGGGGATTGTTGGGACTGTAGCAACTCCCGTGTCTTTACTTTTGCTCAGCTCAGGCCCCCCTTCTCTCTCTGTGGGGCCCCCCTCCCCCCTTCTCTCCCTTTCCCTTCCCCCTTCCTTTCCCTCTGCTATCTCCCGGGGCCCTTTTCCTTTTCCCCTCTCCCGCTCCTGTGTTTTTTCCTTTCCCTTTCCTAGCCCCCATGTCTCATCCCGTTCTTTTCCCTTTTCCCTCTCCTACCCCTGGTCTTTTCCTTTCCCTCTCCAGCTCCTGTATCTCTTCCTTTTCCCCTCTCCTAGCTCCTGTTCTCCCCTTTTCCCCCTCCCCTATTCTTGTATCTCTTCCTTTTCATCTCCTGGCTTCTGTGTCTTTTCCCTTTTTCCCCCTTCGGGTTTCTGTTCTCTTCCTTTTCCTCTCTTGGCTTCTGGTCTTTTCCCTTTTTCCCCCTCCGGCTTCGGGTTCTTTTCCTTTCCTTCCTACAAACCTTCTTTTGGGATTTTTGGTTTATTTCTCCTTGCTGTTTTCTCCACGCTTTGAGAAACTGGGGAATGCAGGGAAAGATTTTCGCCACATTTTTCTGTAACGGTCCGCAAACCACCTCTAAACCCCAGAGATTTTAAATTTACTCCTGCAATCAACAAAGACTGTATCATAGCCTTCGAGATTGTGGAAGCCATCGTGATTTGGTTGTGGGTTCTTGCCCTAATCGACCCCAAAAAGCGTTGGACTTGGAAATTTTGACACAATTTTGTCTAATCAAGCCTATTACCGAACTGGGCTGTAAAGGGGGTGGGGGGCTGTTAAACTTTTTCCCTGTTAAATTTGGGTGAGGCAAAACCCATGTCCTTGCACCAAAAACTTCCAACAATCATGGACTGGAAATGGGGAAATAAACCCAAATTCCTGTGGACAACACTACGATACAAGGTCCCAGACCTTGAAAATTTCCAAAATTTGCTATCCATCTAGTCCCCGGAGTCCTGCTGCGGCTCTTGTGCATTTACTTGAGGCAAAACCCCTTTGGCCCCCGGGTCTCCTGGCCAAGCCAAAAATTTAGGAAATTTTTGGGGGGCCCTTTTTGGGGAACCCCTTCTCGTTCATCTTTTCGGGGAGGACGTTAAATCACAGGCTTTGCTCCTTGGTAGCATAGTCCCCTTCTCTGGGGTGTCAAACCAAGAAGTCACAATGATTGTCGGCAAAAGGAGCCCCGAACTCGATCAAAAAGAGCACTTGGGGGTGTCATACCCATGCAAAGACCAGGCATGTGTCTTAAAAGGGCCCTTTATACGCAGTTTTACTCTATGGAAGCGAGATCTGAGATTTTTGTGCCTTGGTCCGTCTTGATGCCTTTTGTAAAAAGTCTCTTTGCTGTGTGTGTGTTAGGTATCCTAAATATTAAATTAGTAAATTAAATTATTATGTGTGCATATAAATATATATTATATATATATATATATATTATATATATTTTTTTATATATATATAATATATAATTTTTGTGTATATAATGTATATGTAATATATTATATATATTTATTTGTATACTATGTTATTTATGAATATTAATTTAGTATATAATTTTATATATATTTATAAATATATATGTGTATATATAATACATATATACATATATATATAATAATATATATATTTTATATTTTAAAATTATAATATATATATAATATATTATATATATATATATATTATATTATATATTATATATAGATAAAGGGATAATGAGAATGAATATCTTTACAATACAAGAATGTATTTAACCGTTTCGACTGTGTCTTCGTATATATTTGTATTATATATATTATATATATATAAAATTATATATATATATATATAAATATATATATATTATTATTATTTATATAAATATATATATATATATTAAAAATTATTGTATATTATTATTTATATTATATTTATATAATTATATTATATTATATAATATATTTGAGTGGTGTGGTGTGTGTGTTCGTGTGTGTTTTTGCTGTTTATGTTGTTTATGTGTGTTTATATATTCAAATTTATATATACATATATACATAATATTAGATCTCGGGCAGATAGTCGTACATCCTAATGATATCAACACACACACACACATCCCTGAACATGTGTGTGTGGTTGTGTGTATGTGATGTGTGTGTGTGTGTGGTTTGTGTGTGGTGTGTGTGTGTGGTGTGTTTTGGTGTGTGTTGTGTGTGTGTGTGTGGTGTTGTGTGTTTTTAAATGTTATAATCATAAATTTTACAATATATAAATATCATATACTAATCATATTTTATATAATATAATATATATTATATATAAAAATTTATTTATTCGTGTGTGTGTGTGGTGTGTGGTGTGTATATATTATCTACTAGCTAGCTACTATGTTGGATATATACACTTTTTTATCAATTTATTACGCTCAGAAGCGACGACCTATACAAAATGAAAACTATTAAAAAGAACTTGTGACCACGGGTCACACAAAAAAAAATAGAAAAAAAAATAAATAGAGAAGGTCATATAAACCCAGCACCCTTCAAAATGTGGATGTTGCTCATATTTTATTTAAATGTCTCCATTACAAATATTTACTGCTTTTGTGGGTTGTGAATGAAAGGGTTTTTGATACTGAAGTGATTTGTGAGTGCCAAATTGTTTTGTCGGGCCAGCTCCGTCATCAACGCAGCTCCCCCCGATTTTTCTCATCGTCTATGATCGTCGTTGTCCACTACCAACTTTTTCGTACGAAAAGTTTATGTAGAATTCTGGCAATTTGTTAAAGGGCCCCAGGTTAAGTTTTCTGCTGCAAAATTGAGCATGGGTCCCCCCTTAAGAAAATTATCTTTTGGGGGATTATTTTTAATTTTGGGGATTCGGGTTTTAATGTTGTTTTTTTTTCCATTAACTTTCTAGTCTCCCCAGCCTTTTGATTTTTTTTTATATATCTCTTTTTTTCGTTTTTTTTTTTGCTTTGATATTTTTTTATGCATTTTGGTTGTAAGCTTTCCATTTTTTTCCCCTTTTTATTATTTTTGAAAGGGTTTTTTTTTAAAACTAGGGTTTTTTTTAGAGAACATAGCAAATTTTTTTCTTCTTAAAAAGTGAGCACCCTGAGAGAACGCGGCCAAAGGAAAAGGGGGGGTCAAAAAGT
>NW_023639746.1:0-11866 GCF_015228065.2 Penaeus monodon
CCTCCAACAGCTCTCTCCTCCAAAGCTTCCAACCCACGGCCCCGAAGCATAACTTCCATCAGCCACATCTCCACACCACTCCCAGCAGGACAGACGCCTTTACCTACAAGATGGTAGGAATATTGTATTCGCGTGCATATCTAAGAATATGTATAGTTTCACGCCCATGTTAATGTATAGTTAAAGAATGTAAAAGAAATAACAAGAACAGTAAAAATAAAAACACTTAATAGGATTATTCAGTCTCGGTACTACATGTAGTAAATCAAAAAGGAGATTAACTAATTTTACAAGATTTTCTCTCGAAAACGTTGCATTTAAATAAAGTGAAAAAAACACTTATAGTTACAATGTTTATTGTAACTATCTGTACACACAGTTGTTCACATACCAGAGGACCTGCCATTTTAAGTTTCCTGCTATTGTTCAGTGGAGACAGTAGGGAAAGAATTGTAGCGCTGCATGCTGACTCGAGAATATTTATACTTGGTCGACTGCTCCTTCAGCAAGGCTGCGTGAGGTGCCAAGTACCCTGTGTTGGTACCCCCCTGACTGGAAAATGCCATCTATTTTTTCCTGTTTTTATTCAACATAGGAATTATCTGTTTAGATGATAGAGTAGAAATTTATTATATATAGCACAGAGATAGGTAGAAGAATTTGGATTTACAGTAGATCATATGATCTATCTTTTAGCAAGAGAAAGATAAATTTGGATAGACTGGGAGAGACACACACGAAGACACACGTATCGCCTGGTTTATTAGACGATAATCGAGACACGCACGCGAAATTAATTAATTAGAGTAAATCAGCTTTCACAAAACTCTTCATGTTTGTGTATATATGCATATTATATATATGTATCTATATATACATATATATACATACATATATATACATATGTTTATATATGCATATTAACATACATATATATTGATACATACATCCATATTTATGCACACACACACATATATATACATACATCTATATTAATATGCATACATATACGTATATGTACATATATATCTATGTATACCAGTACATACATATGTCTGTATATATTTACGTATACATAAATTATACATAAATGGTAATAATATGTGTATATATATGTACGTATGTATGTCTATATGTATAGCTATTTGTTTCCAGTGTTACTTACAGGTGTAATTTTTGGCAGTTCATAGTATCCGAGACAAAGATTGACTTTTTTTAAAGAAAATATTGTATTTAAGTTATGCATTTAAATATTCATTATTCTTTAAGTTTCATTCTCATCTTCACTCATCAGTTTCCAAGCCTTGTTAACACTGTGCTTCCCGACACCAAAATATTTTCTTGGAAACGTTACATTTATTTCAAGAGAGAGGAAATGTGAGGGTTGTTTATCACTTCAGACGGAATTTTTAAAAGTTGCGGTCCTATTTAAGGACCTTTTGAAAAGTAGTCGAGAAAAGGAAGGAGTAAAGAACTTTTTTTCTTCAGATGTTATTGTTTCCAATTCTTTACAATTAAGATCACTATTTTCCATTGCATTGTAGGTAACAATGATAAACTTAAATGTTTATGACATTACACAACTTTCTTCCATTATAGATTTTTGAAATGTGATAATGTGAAACAAATGTAAGCAAGTTGTGTTATTTCGGACGGGATTTCTTTAAAGAGACTCAGTAATAATATAATATTTAGAGAATGACACATAACAAATCATAGGTCTATATTTATTCTTTTATACGTTATTTCTATCCCTATTTCTTATAAGGATAAGTTTATCGGCCGTATCTGCCACTAACGCGTCCGGAAGATATTCCGACAACAGGGCCTCCGAAGGAACCACCCACACTGGGGCCTCCGAAGGAACCACCCACACTGGGGCCTCCGAAAGAGCCTCCTACTGCGCTGCCACCTCCAATAAAACCTCCAGCGCCGCCTGAAGGGAGTACACCATGTCCAACGAGGTGACCTGCGTCAACTCTGCCTCCGCCGAAGCCGCCATGGACTCCGCCTCCTCCGATGAAGCTACCTCCTCCAACACCTAATCCTCCTCCTCCGATTAAGTTGCCTCCTCCAACGAAACCTCCTGGTCCTCCGGAGATGGCGCCTCCAACAGCTCCACCTCCAAAGCTTCCACCGCGGGAAGCATAGCTTACATCAGCCACAGCTCCACACACCACTCCCAGCAGTACAGCCGCCTTTACCTGCAAGAAGGCAGGGATATTTTATTCGCGGTACATATCTAAGAATGTGTGTAAATACACATACACGGCATTGTATGGTTAAAGAATATAAAGAAATAAATGTAACAGTAACAATAAATCCACTGTTAATAGGATCATTCAATCTCAGTACTACATTTAGTAACGGAAAAAGGGTATTAACTAATTGGAGACTAGGCTGGAATCGGTGAAATTTTGCTGATTAGCTTTACAAGACTTAATTCTTTCCCTGTATTTAAATCAGTCACACACCACTTGTAGCTACATTTTCTATTGTAACTATTTGTACACACAGTAGTTAACGTACCAGAGGACCTGCCATTTTAAATTTCCTCCTATTGCTCAGTGGAGACAGTAAGAAAAGAAGTGCAGCGTTGCATGCTGTCTCGGGATTATTTATACTTGATCGTCCGCTCTTTCAGCAAGGCCGCACGAGGTGCCAAATACCCTGTGTTGATACCCCAATGACTGGAAAAAGCCGTCAAATCTTTTCCTGTTTTTATTCAACATAGAAAGTATCCGTAAAGATGATAGAGTAGGAATAAATTATATATAGCACAGAGATAGGGAGAAGGATCTGGATTTACAGTAGATCTATCAATACAGGTCTATACATAAGATCTCTCTTTTAGCGAAAGTATAATATGGATAGACTGAGAGGGAGACACACGAGCACACACACATATCGACTGCTTTATTAGACGATAATCGAAACATGCACGCGAAATTAATTTATTACTTTATTTTAACATTCACAAAACTACTGTTCTATATATATGATGTGTTTAATGATAGTATTCTCCTACTACCTATGATTAATATATATGTGTGTATGCTTATACCTATTTGTATATATATGTAAGCATATATACACATGTAATATTTTATAAATATATGCATAATGTATATGTTTGTATATATACACATTTGTATATGTATTTAATATATGCATATAAGTATATGTATATATATTCATATATACGTATATATGTATTTATATGTATAGTCACATATATATGTATATATATATAAGTTTTTACATAAATACATATTCATATATTTAAGTTTATATAAAATATATGTATATATATACAATACACACACGCCACTATATAGATATATGTATTATATATGTACACACATACATACATACCGATGTGTGCGTATATATATGTATATATACATATATCTATATATACATATATCGTACATACACATAGATATATATATGCGCATACATATTTACACACCGGTACATGTACTTAATTATATATACATAACACACAAACACACACACAAACACACAAACATATATATATATACCGGTACACATATGTTTCTCTCTATTTATGTATATCTATATATATCATATGTATATATACACACGCACACATCAACACATACAAACATATACAAACATGTATATGTATATACATGTTATATATACGTATATGTATATATACATATATGTATGTATACACACATGGACAGACACATATACATTTATATGTGTGTATGTATATATACATACACATATAGATATGTTTATATACACACATATATTAATATACATACATATACGTATATATACACATATGTATGTATACCAGCACATATATGTGTCTGTATATATATACAAATACATATATTTCATGGTAAATATATATGTCCATATGTATAGCAATTTTTATACGTATGCATATGTTAGCAACCGCAGCATCCGTATCCTCATTCATCATGCATCCTCTGGTGAATCAAAAAAAAAAAAAAAAAAAAAAAAAAAAAAAAAAAAAAAAAAAAAAAAAAAAAAAAAAAAAATATATATATATATATATATATATATATATATATATATATATATATATATATATATATATTTAGGGTTATCATCGTTGAATCGCAGTGTCTCACTGATAATCTTCAGACATAAAGTTAAATTACGATATTTAAGTACAAGCTTGAATGAATAACTTTTTTCCATATTCCATTCCGTATGATAGAGCTATTATTGATGGTATCACAGGTTTCACCAATTGTATAATTAGGTGTTGAATTGTGATAAACTGAAATAACTGTAATCAAATAATTTCATTTCATATTCAGTAATGACAGGAAATATAGGGATTGATACATAATTAATTATAGGAAGATATCTATTTGTTTGTTAATTGTATCCCTATTTTTATAAGAGTATGGTTATCGGCCGTATCCTCGACTAACGCGTCGGGATGATACTCCGCCAACGGGGCCTCCGAAGGAACCTCCCACACTGAAACCTCCAAAGGAGCTTCCTACTGAGCTGACTCCTCTGAAGGAACCTCCCACACCGGGTTCCAAAAATTCCACCTCCTAAACCTCGTGCGCCTCCAATAACACCGTGGCCTCCAATAACACCTCTGGAGTAGCCGTCAGCAGGGAGCACACCGTGTCCAACGAGGTGACCTACGTCAACTCAGCCTCCGCCGAAGCTGCCATGGCCTCCGCCTCCTCCAATCAAATCTCCAATCAAATTGCCTCCTACGAAACCTCCAGCTCCTCCGAAGATGGCGCCTCCAACAGCTCCTCCTCCAAAGCTTCCACCACGGGAAGCATAACTTCCATCAGCCACATCTCCACACACCACTCCCAGCAGGACAGACGCCTTTACCTACAAGATGGTAGGAATATTGTATTCGCGTGCATATCTAGAATATGTATAGTTTCACGCCCATGTTAATGTATAGTTAAAGAATGTAAAAGAAATAACAAGAACAGTAAAAATAAAAACACTTAATAGGATTATTCATCTCGGTACTACATGTAGTAAATCAAAAGGAGATTAACTATTTTACAAGATTTTCTCTCGAAAAAGTTGCATTTAAATAAAGTGAAAAAAAAACACTTATAGTTACAATGTTTATGTAACTATCTGTACACACAGTTGTTCACATACCCGAGGACCTGCCATTTTAGTTTCCTGCTATTGTTCAGTGGAGACAGTAGGGAAAGAATTGTAGCGCTGCATGCTGACTCGAGAATATTTATACTGGTCGACTGCTCCTTCAGCAAGGCTGCGTGCGGTGCCAAGTATCCTGTGTTGGTACCCACTGACTGGAAAATGCCATCTATTTTTTCCTGTTTTTATTCAACATAGGAATTATCTGTTTAGATGATAGAGTAGAATTTGATTATATATAGCACAGAGATAGGTAGAAGAATTTGGATTTACAGTAGATCATATGATCTATCTTTTAGCAAGAGAAAGATAAATTTGGATAGACTGGGAGAGAGACACACACGAAGACCCCGTATCGCCTGGTTTATTAGACGATAATCGAGACACGCACGCGAAATTAATTAATTAGAGTAAATCAGCTTTCACAAAACTCTTCATGTTTGTGTATATATGCATATTATATATATGTATCTATATATACATATATATACATACATATATATACATATGTTTATATATGCATATTAACATACATATATATTGATACATACATCCATATTTATGCACACACACACATATATATACATACATCTATATTAATATGCATACATATACGTATATGTACATATATATCTATGTATACCAGTACATACATATGTCTGTATATATTTACGTATACATAAATTATACATAAATGGTAATAATATGTGTATATATATGTACGTATGTATGTCTATATGTATAGCTATTTGTTTCCAGTGTTACTTACGGTGTAATTTTTGGCAGTTCATAGTAATCCGAGACAAAGATTGACTTTTTTTAAAGAAAAATATTGTATTTAAGTTATGCATTTAAATATTCATTATTCTTTAAGTTTTCATTCATCATCTTCACTCATCAGTTTCCAAGCCTTGTTAACACTGTGCTTCCCGACACCAAGAATATTTTCTTGGAAACGTTACATTATTTCAAGAGAGAGGAAATGTGAGGGTTGTTATCACTTCAGACGGAATGTTAAAGTTGCGGTCCTATTTAAGGGCCTTTTGAAAGTAGTCGAGAAAAGGAAGGAGTAAAGAACTTTTTTCTTCAGATGTTATTGTTTCCAATTCTTTACAATTAAGATCACTATCTTCCATTGCATTGTAGGTAACAATGATAAAATTAAATGTTTTTGACATTACACAACTTTCTTCCATTATAGATTTTTGAAATGTGATAATGTGAAAAAATGTAAGCAAGTTGTGTTTATTTCGGACTGGATTTCTTTAAAGAGAACTCATAATAATATAATATTTAGAGAATGACACATAACAATCATAGGTCTATATTATTCTTTTATACGTTTTTCTATCCCTATTTCTTATAAGGATAAGTTTATCGGCCGTATCTGCCACTAACGCGTCCGGAAGATATTCCGACAACAGGGCCTCCGAAAGAACCACCCACACTGGGGCCTCCGAAGGAACCACCCACACTGGGGCCTCCGAAAGAGCCTCCTACTGCGCTGCCACCTCCAATAAAACCTCCAGCGCCGCCTGAAGGGAATACACCGTGTCCAACGAGGTGACCTGCGTCAACTCTGCCTCCGCCGAAGCCGCCATGGCCTCCGCCTCCTCCGATGAAGCTACCTCCTCCAACACCTAATCCTCCTCCTCCGATTAAGTTGCCTCCTCCAACGAAACCTCCTGGTCCTCCGGAGATGGCGCCTCCAACAGCTCCACCTCCAAAGCTTCCACCGCGGGAAGCATAGCTTACATCAGCCACAGCTCCACACACCACTCCCAGCAGTACAGCGCCTTTACCTGCAAGAAGGAAGGGATATTTATTCGCGGTACATATCTAAGAATGTGTGGAAATACATATACACGGCATTGTATGGTTAAAGAATATAAAGAAATAATTGTAACAATAACAATAAATCCACTGTTAATAGGATCATTCAATCTCAGTACTACATATAGTAATGGAAAAGAATATTAACTAATTGGAGACTAGGCTGGAATAGGTGAAATTTTGCTGATTAGTTTTACAAGACTTAATTCTTTCGCTGTATTTAAATCAGTCAGTCACCACTTGTAGCTACATTTTCCATTGTAACTATTTGTACACACAGTAGTTAACGTACCAGAGGACCTGCCATTTTAAATTTCCTCCTATTGATCAGTGGAGACAGTAAGAAAAGAAGTGTAGCGTTGCATGCTGTCTCGGGACTATTTATACTTGATCGACCGCTCTTTCAGCAAGGCCGCGTGAGGTGCCAAATACCCTGTGTTAATACCCCAATGACTGGAAAAAACCGTCAAATCTTTCCTGCTTTTATTCAACATATGAAGTATCAGTTTAGATGATAGAGTAGGATTTGATTATATATAGCACAGAGATAGGGAGAAGGATCTGGATTTACTATAGATCTATTAATATAAGTCTATGCATAAGATCTCTCTTTTAGCGAAAGATAAATATGATAGACTTAGAGGGAGACACACGAGCACACACACGTATCGACTGCTTTATTAGACGATAATCGAAACATGCACGCGAAATTAATTTATTACTTTATTTTAACATTCACAAAACTACTGATCTATATATATGATGTGTTTAATGCTAGTATTCTCCTACTACATATGATTGATATATATGTGTGTATGCATATATCTATTTGTATATATATGTAATGCATATATACACATATGTAATATTTTATAAATATATGCATAATATATATGTTTGTGTATATACACATATGCATATGTATTTAATATATGCATATAAGTTATGTATATATATTCATATATACGTATATAGTATTTATATGCATGGTCACATATATATGTATATATCTAGAAGTTTCTACATAAATACATATGCATATATTAAAGTTTATATAAAATATATGTATATAATAATACACACACGCCGGTATATAGATATATGTATTATATATGCACACACATACATACATACCGATGTGTATGTATATATATGTAAAAATACATATATCTATATATACATATATCATACATACACATAGATATACATATGCACATACATATATACACACCGGTACATGTACTTACCTATTATACATAACATACAAACACACACACACACACAAACATTTATATATCCAGTACACATATGTTTCTCTCTATATATGTATATCTATATATTCATATGTATATATACACACGCACTCACCAACACATACAAACATATACAAACTTATATGTATATACATGTTATATATACATATATGCATATATACATATATGTATATATACACACATGGACAGACACATATACATACATACATATGTAAATATATACATACACACATATAAATATGTTTATACACACACATTAATTACATACATATACGTATATATACACATATGTATGTATACCAGTACATACATGTGTCTGTATATATTATATATACAAATACATATATTTCATGGTAAATATATATGTCCATATGTATAGCTATTTGTATACGTATGCATATGTCAGCAACAGCAGCATCCTTATCCTCATTCATCACGCATCTTCTGGTGAATCTTCCATGATCCCCAGGATTGTGAGTACATGTAAGACGTGGTCATTGTATTCTCGACGTTTTGATTCATCAACTTAGTTCATGTATTCATCAGCTTCGAAGACTTGTGAACAAGGTTTTCCCAATACCAAGAAAATGTCTTGGAAACGTTTCACTTATTCCAAAATTTACTGACGGATGCCCCCACCACCCTCCAGGGAAAGAAAGAAAGAAAAAAATAATAAATAAAAGATTGAGTTGTTTATCATCGGTGAATTGCAGTGTCTGCAGACATAAAATGAATTTTTTGATATTTAAGTACAAACTCGAATGAATAATTTTTCCCATAGTCCATTCCATCGGGAGAGCTGTTATTGATGATATCTCACAGCTTTCACCTATTGTATAATTAGGTGCTGAATTGTGATAGACTGAAATAACTGTAATAATGTCATTTCGTTTCATAGTCAGTAGTGATAGGAAATACAGGTAATGATACATAAATTAAAGGACGACATTTATTCGTTTGTTATTTGTACCTTAATATTTTAAAGGTAAGGTTATCGGCCGTACCTTCCACTGACGCGTCCGGAAGATACTACGCCAACGGGGCCTCCGAAGGAATCCCCCACACTGGAACCTCCGAAGGAGCTTCCTACTGAGCTGACTCCCCCGAAGGAACCTCCCACACCGGTGCCTCCGAAAGAGCTTCCACCTCCGATGAAACCTCCAGCGCTTCCGCCGTGGCCTTCAATAACACCTCCGGAGTAGCCACCTGCAGGGAGCACACCGTGTCCAACGAGGTGACCTGCGTCAACTCTGCCTCCGCCGAAGCCACCATGGCCTCCGCCTCCTCCGATGAAGCTACCTCCCCCAACACCTGCTCTTCCTCCTCCAATAAAATTGCCTCCTACGAAACCTCCTTGTCCTCCGGAGATGGCGCCTCCAACAGCTCCACCTCCAAAGCTTCCACCACGGGAAGCATAGCTTCCATCAGTCACAGCTCCACACACCACTCCCAGCAGGACAGCCGCCTTTACCTACAAGATGGTAGGGATATTGTATTTGCGTGCATATATAAGAATATGTTTAATTTCACACCCATGATACTGTATAGTTAAAGAGTGTAAAAGAAATAACAAGACCAGTAACAATAAAGCTACTGTTAGTATCATTCAGTAACGGTACTACATGTAGTAAATCAAAAAGGAGATTAACTAATTTTACAAGATTTTCTCTCGACAACGTTGCATTTAAATAAAGTGAAAAACAAACAAACAAAAAAACACTCATAGTTACAATGTTTATTGTAACTATCTGTACACACAGTAGTTTACGTACCAGAGGACCTGGCATTTTAAGTTTCCTCCTATTGTTCAGTGGAAATAGTAAGAAAAGAATTGCAGCGCTGCATGCTAACTCGAGACTATTTATACTTGGTCGACTGCTCCTTCAGCAAGGCCGCGTGCGGTGCCAAGTACCCTGTGTTGGTACCCCACTGACTGGAAAATGCCATCTATTTTTTCCTGGTTTTATTCAACGTAGGAAGAGAAAGAGAAATTTGGATAGACTGGGAGAGAGACACACGAAGAAACACGTATCGACTGCTTTATTAGACGATAATCGAGACACGCACGCGAAATTAATTAATTAGAGTAAATCAGCTTTCACAAAACTCTTTATGTTTGTGTATATATGCATATTATATATATGTATCTATACATACATATATATACATACATATATATACATATATTTATATATGCATATTAACATACATACATATATATTGATACATACATCCATATTTATGCACACACACATATATATATACATATATATTAATATGCATACATATACGTATATGTACATATATATCTATGTACATAAATAGTCTATATATATACGTATACATAAATGGTAATAATATGTATATATATATGTACGTATGTATGTCTATATGTATAGCTATTTATTTCCAGTGTTACCTAAAGTTGTAATTTTTGACAGTTCATAGTAATCCCGAGACAAAGATTGACATTTTTTGAAGAAAAATATTGCATTTAAGTTATGCATTTAAATATTTATTATTCTTTTCATTCATCAGCTTCACTCATTAGTTTCCAAGCTTTGTTAACACTGTGCGTCCTGACACTATGAATATTTTCTTGGAAACGTTACATTTGTTTCAAGAGAGAGGAAATGTGAGGGTTGTTTATCACTTCAGACGGAATGTTAAAGGTGCCGTCCCATTTAATTAAGGACCTTTTAAAAAGTAGTCGAGAAAAGGAAGGAGTAAAGACATTTTTTTTTTCTTCAGATGTTATTGTTTCCAATTCTTTACAATTAAGATCACTATTTTCCATTGCACTGTAGGTAACAATGATAAACTTAAATGTTTATGACATTACACAACCTTCTTCCATTATAGGTTTTTGAAATGAGATAATCTGAAACAAATGTAAGCAAGTAGTGTTATTTCGGACTGGATTTCTTTGAACAGACTCAGTAATAATAGAATATTTAGAGAATGACATAAGAAATCATAGGTCTATATTTATTCATTATTATGCATTATTTCTATCCCTATTTCTTATAAGGATAAGGTTATCGGCCGTATCTTCCACTAACGCGTCCGGAAGATATTCCGCCAACAGGGCCTCCAAAGGAACCACCCACACTGGGGCCTCCGAAAGAGCCTCCTACTGCGCTGCCACCTCCAATAAAACCTCCAGCGCCGCCTGAAGGGAGTACACCGTGTCCAACGAGGTGACCTGCGTCAACTCTGCCTCCGCCGATGCCGCCATGGCCTCCGCCTCCTCCGATGAAGCTACCCCCTCCAACACCTACTCCTCCTCCTCCGATTAAGTTGCCTCCTCCTACGAAACCTCCGGAGATGGCGCTTCCAACAGCTCCACCTCCAAAGCTTCCACCGCGGGAAGCATAGCTTACATCAGCCACAGCTCCACACACCACTCCCAGCAGGACAGCCGCCTTTACCTGCAAGAAGGCAGGGACATTTTATTCGCGGTACATATCTAAGAATGTATGTAAATAAACGGCATTGTATGGTTAAAGAATATAAAGAAATGACTGTAACAGTAACAATAAATCCACTGTTAATAGGACCATTCAATCTCAGTACTACATATAGTAATGGAAAAAGAATAT
>NW_023639747.1:0-11865 GCF_015228065.2 Penaeus monodon
TTTATGTTTTTAAGTTTTAAACATTTTAATATTTCTTTAACAAGGTATTCGCCGCTAATGACCTTAGCTGTTGACGCGCAGATAATTTTAAATAATCAATCAATCTTCTGGACGTTCCACTTCCTCACAAGTGCCCAGCTTTGCACCAGCTGGCACCTTCAGGTCCTTATCGGAGAAGTTAGCTACCAACACTGTAACTAACCCCTCCCCTGGTCCAACAAGACTCCGCCCAACCGCTACGCCATCAGCCAGCTGCAGGTTTTGGATGGGCTCCACGAGGCCCTCTACTCCACGTATCACTCTTGACAGTCGACACCGGATTCTAGACTCTGTCCTGGGGGCAAGGTGCAGTCGCTCAGCCGTAACTATCTCTGCACAGGCACAATACAGGGGGAAACCAGCATGTCACACTGCACGATAAAGCTTATAACAGGGCAACACCAAGTTTATCAGGTCACCAGGGCACACACGAGGTCTTCACAGGAGCAGCACCCCACTCCGTCTCCCTTGGCTTGTTCCTCCGGTCCTTCGCTCACAGCCAGTTGTGTCATGTTTGCCCAGGATCCTTTTCATGTTAACACATGCCCAGGTCATCCTTTTCATGTTAACACATGTTTCGCACAGAGACAAAGACCCACTGGCGTAGCATTATCATTACTATTATCATTATCATTGTTATTATTATTATTATTATTATTATTTTTATTATTATTATTATTATTATTATCATCATCATTATTATTATTATTATTATTACTATTGTTATTATCCTTATTATTATTATTATTATTATTATTATATGTATTATTGTTATTAGCACTGTTATTGTCGTTCTTTTTAAATAACGACAATATCAATATCATCAGTATCTTCATTTTTCTTATTATCCTTATTATGGTTCTTATTATTGTTATTATCATTATCCTTTTTACCGTTATTATTAATATTATTATTATCTTTATTAGTGTTATCATAATTCTATTAATAATAATGATGATGATGATGATGATAATAATAAATTATAAAAATGATAAAATAATAATAATAAAAATAATAAAAAAATAATAATAATAATAATAAAAATAATAATAATAATGATAAAAATTTAAATTTAATAATAAAATAAATAATAATATGTTAATAATCCCCGAGACCATGAAGTTACCGGATTGGCGTCCGGCGGGGCTAGTCTGTCTCATGGGTGGGGGGACTCTAGCTTTGAATAGCAACCTCCCTAGTGAGGGTATCACGATAAAAAATACGGGTGGTTGTGACACCTTATCACCACAATCCTCTTTATGAGTGTAATGCCAAATCAATAACCCAACAAGGGCGTGAATTGGGCTGAAAATTTATGTGAAGGTTCCTCGCCTGGCAGGTGTTCTCCGGTTCGACAGCGGGAGACCCGGTCTTATCCCACTACTGTGAGAACAAAGTGGAATAAAGAAGAAAAATAAAATAGTTATGGAATGTTTTTTACAGAAGTAAACCATTTGATGAAATGGAAAACCTAACAGAGGATACGGGCAAAGAATGTTCAGAAATGGAGGAACAAGGAGGGTTCGAGTCGACTGAGCAACGTAAAGTGACCAGGCCAGAGCCTCAGAAAGAACGGTTGGCTTTCAGAACTTGATTTGGAATGAAAAAAAAGAAGTGTTATAGAGGGAGAGGAAAGAGAAGCTAATAATGATGAGGAGGATGGTAGAGAGGAGATAGATAACGAAAATTTGTGGATGGCGATGTTGAGGAAAATTTTGTGGATGATGGAAATGGGGGAGGAAAATGATCAGCAAAATGGATGTTTTGTTGTTCGAAGATAATGATGGTGTTAGAGAATATTTGTCTGAAAGTAAAAGGGGGTAATTTTTGAGAATCTAAGAAAAATTTCATGTTGAAAAGAAACAGCAGAAGGAATACCCTTTGAAAAGTTGATAAGAAAAAACTGAAGAGAGAAATGAATAGAGTAAATGAAGTGATTCGCCCATTGAAACCAAAAACATCACAGAAACTAATGAAGTGAAAGGGCAGCAACTGTATGGGTTTGCAGAACAGCTAGGTTAAGAAGAGGGAATTTAAAAGCTAAGAATGATCCTTGGTGAAACGCCGCATTTGAGATATATAAAAAATAAAAGATGTAAACATACTAGAGAGAGACTTAAGAGGTGAACTCAGCCACAAGAAAATAAAAAATTGCAGAGACTGAAAGAGAAATATCGGTGAAATAAGAAAGGTATTTTAAACTGTGGTTGAAGAATTGAAACAAAGAATGATTGCCAAAAGTGCAAAAATAGAGATACGATCAAAGGTTTAACCAGTTCAGACAAAATCGAACATTTAGTGTTGACCAAAAAAAAATTACAAGGAATTGAATGGGGGTAAAGCTAGAACAAACGAGGTACCAGAGGGCTGAGGAGAGTAAAAGGGTTTTGGGGGGGTGATATTTGGACAGTGAAGAAGGAACATTACAAGGTGCAGAAGGGCTGTCTGAGTTAAAGGATGAAGTTAAAGGGAGACATTCACAGGAAAAAGGTCACTATAAGTATTGAAATGTCAGAAAACAAGCTAAGAAAAGCCAAACTGGAAGTCTCCAGGCAAAGATGGTGTCCGGGGATATTGGATAAAAAACCTGACCAACATGCACGACAAAATTTGCTGGGATCAACTAAATAAGATTTGATGGGAGGATACCTTTCCCAAAGGTTAACACATGGAGGGACGGTGTTGTGCCGAAGGATCCCAGAGAGGGAATGCGGTTGAGAACTATAGGCCGATAACATGCCTTCCATTGATGTGGAAACTGATGACAGGAATCATAGCTGATCAAATGTACGAGTACCTAGAAAGAGAACACCCTATTACCTGATGAACAAAAGGTTGCAGGCCGAAAGAGCCGGGGTACAAAAATCATTTTATTGTTTGATAAAACAATCCTGAAGGATTGCAGGAAAGGGCACACTAATCTGGCTAGGCGTGGATAGACTATAAGAAAGCTTATGACTTCGTTCCCCATAGTTGAATAGTGAGTGCATGGAAATGTTTGGAATAGCTGGTACGTGAGAGACTTTTGCAAAGAAGCATGGTGCGTGGAAGTTGTCCTTAACTTCCAATGGAGGGGAAACCCTCGGCGGGGTGGATGTTAAAAGAGGGATATTCCAAGGGGATAGTTGTCACCATTGTTATTTGTCTTGAGCATGATACTATGTCATTACTCAGAAAGGTAAATCTATGCTATGAATGGGGAGAAAAGGAGTATAAACTTAATCACCTACTCTTTATGGATGATTTAAAACTATATTCCAAGAGTGAAGAACAGAAAGACTCCCTAATACAGACTACTCACATTTTTAGTACTGATATAGTTGAACAAGAAGGATATCCTTATCTGGGTATTGTGTAATTAGATAAGGTGAAGGAGAATGAAATGAAAGAGAAAACAATGAAGGAGTATAACGAGTCTGAGGTTAATTCTGAAATCCAAGTTGAATGGAAGAAACAGGGCAGTTTGTAATATTCAGATATGGGCAGGAATAATAAGCTGGAGAGAGAGTGAACTGAAAGTATCGACAGAAAAAGAAAAAACTGACAATGTATGGTGCCATGCACCCAAAGAGTGATGTAGACAGATTATATATGAAAAGGAAGGGAAAGGGGGTCGTGGCTTATCAGTGTGGAACAATGTGTAAAAGAAGAAACAGCTTAGGTTTTTATGTGGCAAACTGGGGAGAGTTGTTGATAAGAGGTGGGTGTGCATCAGGAACCATACAGACAGAGGAAACAATGGAGAAAGACGAATTCAAAGGAAAAAGGCAGAAGAGCTCAAACAAAATGGACAGGAAAAGCAATGCTGGGCAATTCGTTAGAGAGATGCCAGAAAAGGTAGACAGGGTTAAATCTTGGGAAAAGGCTATCAAGGTGTTTATTTGAAGGTTGAAACGGAAGCTCTCCTATGTGCTTTCACAAGAGCAAGCAATAAGGACCAACTACTGAAGCATTATATAGATAAGAGCAGCGACAGTCCACTGTGTAGAATGGTGGAAAAACGAGGTGAAAGCATACAGCATATTGTTTCAGAGTACGAGAAATTAGCCCAGAAAGAGTACAAAAGACGTCACGATAACGTGGCAAAGAAAGTACACTGGATTTGTGTAGGAAACATGGGCTTGAGCATTCAGATAAGTGGTATGAACCACCCCCAGAGAATGTTTTTGAGAAAAAGAGGCCGGTGAAATTTTTGTGGGATATCAATGTACATGTGATAACGTCATTCAGGCAAGAAGAAGCCAGATTTATAGTAAATTTATAAGGTAAAGAAAGAGGCTTAATAGTTGATATTGCCGTACCCGCAGATACAAGGATTGCAGAAAAAGAGTTAGAGAAGGTAGAAAAGTACCAAATCTGAAAGGGAAATAAAAAGGGTTTTGGGAAAATGCGATGTGCAAAAGTTGTTCCAGTAGTGAGTGGTGCCCTCGGAAGCGTTACAAAAAATCTTGAATGTTGGATTGAAAATATGGACCCTTGGGCCTGAGGTTGAGGTACTGCAGAAGACTGCTTTATTGGGGGACCCGGGAAGAATACTGAGAAAAGTGCTTGAACCTTTAAAGGGGAGGACAACTGTTAGCCTTTAGTCATTTGCTAGGGCTCGCCTAACAGGAAGAAAAACGGCAATAAGAATAGCCAGTGCAAGACATGCTTAAAATCCCCTAATAATAATAATGATAATAAAATAATAATGAAAATAATAATAATAATAATAAAATAATAATAAATAATAATAAAATAATAAAATAATAATAAAATTTTGAAAAAAAAAAAAAAAGAAGAAAAAAAAATTAATAAATATAAAAATAATATTAAATATATAAAAATAATAACAATAACAAAAATAATGAAAACAATATAATTCATATAGGATGGTATTGCATTTTTGTTGTGAAATTATTGTTATTGCTCTCAGAATACATCTCATGATAATATAATAATTCATTATTTTTTATAATTATTATTATTGCTGCAGTATACCCTCATTTTTTTTTAGTACTTTTATTTTTATTATGCCCATTTTTATTTTCTTTTATTGTTATTACTATTTTCTTTTTATTATTATTTATTATTATCATTATTGCCCATTATTATTGTTTTTATTATCATTTTTACTACCATTCCCTATTGTTATTACATTATCTTTATTTCAAAGATTTTTATTATAATTTGCTTTAAATTTCTATTATTTATTGGTATTATTCTGATTATCGTTTTATATCTCACTTGTACGCTAATTATTAGTAAAGTTATTGTAGAAATACTTATATCATTATATAATCTTTTTATCTTTTTCATTTCTTTATTTTATTATTATTATTATTATTTTTTAATTATTTTTTATTTATTATTTATTATTATTTTTTATTTTTTTCATCATCATCATTTTTTAAATTATAAATATAATTATAACATCATTGTTTTCATATTATACCATATTTCTTGTTATCACCTTTGTCTTTCTTATTGTTACAAAATCGCTTGACTATCATTACAAATTAACGGAATGTCTTATTGATAACTTCCAAAATATCAGAATTAATTGTTGCCAGATAATCATCTTCAAAATTCATTATTATCCCTCATTATTTTCGCTATACTTTGCAATCATCTTATTCGTATTATCATTACAATATTTTTCTACCCTTTTTAAATGATCATATAGTAATTATTAAAAAAGCAATAAAAATAAATAATAAAAATAATAAATATAATCATAAAAATGATAAATAATAATATAAAGATAATGATAATGATAATGATAATGAAAAATGAAATATAATGATAAGATAAAATAAAAAAAATAGTAAAAATAAAATTTAAAATTAATAATAATAAAATTAATAAAAAAATAAAGTAATGACCATTTTGTTTTTATTATCATTAGTAATAGTACTTTTCATCTTGTTTATCTATTATCGTCATTTTTATTTTGATTCTTCAGCTTATCATATCACATAAAAAAAACGAAAATGACAATTACAGTGGACTAAATTTTAAAAAAACAATTAAATTGTCATGATTATAATGTTCTCTTTTAAATGATAATAAAGATGAATTGATGATAATGTAATGAAAAAAAAACTAAAATAATAATAAAATAATATAATAAAAATAATAATAAAATAAAAATAATAATAATAATAATAATAAAAATGATAATAAAATGTAAAAATAATAATAAAAACAATAATAAAAAGGTATAAAATGTAATAATAATAATATAAAAAAATGAAATATAATAATAATAATAATAATTATTATTATTATTATTATTTACATTATTAACTTTAACATTTTTAATGTTTTTATTGTTAATTATTTTATTGTTTTTATCATGTTATTTCATTGTTTTTTTATCATTATCATTTTTTTTTACTTTGTTTTTATTCCCTTTGTTTAAAATGAGTGTTTTTTCCTTTTCTTTTTCCATTCTTTTTTCTCTCCTTTGTTTTTTATTTTTCCTTCTCTTCTTTTATCTGTCTCTTTTCATCTCCCTTTCCCTCTCCTTGTTTTCCTTGTCCCTTCTCCCCCCTCCTCCACCCTTCCCCTTTTCCTTCTTTGTCCTTCCCCTCTTCTCCCACCGTTCCCCTGTCCCTCCGCATTCCCTCTGCACCCCTATAATGGGATTTGATTAAGGAGTGCGGGGACATGGTTTAGGGGTTTTCCGAGGGGTGTTTGGGCCCCTCTGATAAAAACACAACACGCACGCCGAAGCTACATGACCCAAACCTGCCACGATTAAGGCAAACATCACAGCGGAACTATAGACACAGACAAAACCCCAACATACCTTGTGAAACAAAGCCCCCAGACTTAAACAGAAATCCAACTTCTGCCAAGCAACCCCAAAAGATAGAACGGGGGATATATGAAAATTAAAAAATAAAAATTTTTAAATATTATTTTTAAAAATATAAAAATATAGTATAAAATTATATATATTATTATAAAAATATTATATTATAAAAAATTATTATATAATATAAAAATTTTTTATATATCACTATAAATGTTCGTATAAAATTTTTAATATTAATATAAAATATTATATATTATATAATACAATATATTATATATATATATATATTATATATATATATATATTATATAATATATATATATAAAAAAAAAAAAAGGGGAGAGGGAGAGAGAGAGAGAAGAGAGAAGAGAGAGGGGGGAGGGAGGGGGAGAAAAGACAGAGAGGAAAAAGAGAGAGAAAAGGAAGGGGGGGGAGAGAAAAGGGAAGAGAGAAGGAGAGAAGGGGAGAGTAGAGAGAGAGAGAGGAGGAGGAGGAGGGAAGAGGGGAAGAGAGAGAAGGAAGAGAAGGAGAGAGGGGAGAGAGAGAGGAGGAGAGGAGGAGGAGAGATAGGGAGGAGAGGGGGAAGGAGAGAGAGATGGGGGGGAGGGGAGAAAGGAGAGAGAGAGAGAAGAAGGGGAGAGAGGGGAAGGAGGAGGAGAGAAAGAAGAGAGAAAAGAGAGAGAGAGAGAGAGGGGAAATTGTTAAAGGGTAATGATGATGATGAAAAATGCTTTTAAAACTAGAAAGCCGAATAAAAATAAGTTAGATAAAAAGGAAAAAAATCATGAGGGTTCTACAAAAAGAAAAAGAGGCGATGAGATTAAAATGATATAATGATAATAACCAGATAATAAAAGATTTTGGGTAACTAAAAAGTTTAAAAAAAATTTAATAAACAAGCCGGAAATGATAAAGAAATATGCAGGTGCCTCTAAAACGGTGGTTTCCTAAAAGGGGGGTGGGTCGCGCGTCATCATTCCATCGCATCATAATTACACCACTCGTTATCATTGTTAGATCCTCTTCTTTTTGTCATTATCACAATAACATTAAGTTTTTATTATCAATAAAGCTTTTTTATTATTTTTATTATTTTTTAATTATTATTATGGGTTTTAAGCATTTCTGCACTATTTTTCTTATTGCCGTTTTTTCTGTTAGGGAGTATAGCAAATGAATAAAAAACTTTTGTCCTTCCCCTTTAAAGTTCTGCACTTTTCACAGTTTTTCTTGCCGTCCCCAATAAAGCAGTTTTCTGCAGTACTCCAATCTCGGGCCCCCAATGCCCCATTTTTTAATCAACTTCAAATCTTTTGTAACGTTCCGAGGGCAAAAATCATACGGGAAAAAACTTTTGCACATCACATTTCCCCAAAACCCTTTTTTTTTTTTCCCCTTTTTCAATCTTGTACTTTTCTATTTCTTAACTCTTTTTCTGCATCCTGTATCTGCAGGACGGCAATATCAACTATTAGAGCCTCTTTCTTTACTATAAATTTTACATAAAATCTGGTTTTCTTGCCTAAATCGTTATCACATTGTACTTGAATCCCCCCGAATTTTTTTCACGGCCTCGTTCTAAAAACCCCCTCTGGGGTGGTTTTTCATACCATTTATCGAATGCTAAAGCCCATTTTTTCCTACACAAATCCAGTGTACTTCTTGCCACGTTATCGTGACGTTTTTTGTACTCTTCGGGGCTAATTTCTGCCCAAAACAATTGTGTATGCTTTCACCTCGTTTTCCAACATTCTACACAGGGACTGTCGCTGCTCTTATTTTAAAAAGCTTCACTAGTTTGGTCCTTATTGCTTTCTCTTTTGCAGCACTAGGAGAGCTTCCGTTTTTAAACCTTTAAAAAACTCCTTGCAGCCTTCCCAAAAATTTTTAAACCTTTACCTTTTTGACACCCCCCCTAACGAATTGCCCCGCATTGTCTTTCCGTCCCCTTTTTTGGAGCCCCTTTTTGCCTTTCTCCTTCGAAATTTTTCCTTCTCCATTGTTTTCCCCCTGTCTGGTGGTTTGATGCAACCAACTCTTTTCAAAAACCCTTTTGAGTTTTTCCACTAAAGACCTAAGCGTTTTCTTTTCCTTTTTACAATTGTTCCACATGAAAGGCCAAAGACCTCCTTCCTCCTTTTTATTAAAAGTCGTTACACCCTTTTGGGTGCATGGCACCAAATGTTTTTGTTTTTTTTCCGTTTTCTGTCGATATTTTCGTTCCCCCTCTCTCCCGCTTATTATTCCCGTTCCCCTATTGAAAATTTTCTAATGCCCAGGTATTAAATTTCATTTCCTTTTTTTTTTTCCATTCAACTGGAATTTAGAATTTTTTTAACCCAGCCGTGCTTATATCCTTCATTTTTTCTCTTTATTTTATTCTCCTTTCCCCTTTTCTAATTCCACAATACCCAGTAAGAAAATCCTTTTGTTCAACTTCTTTATATTCAAATTTGGTAATTCTATGCCCTAAACTTGGACCCAAACCCCCCCTTTTTTGATTTTAAATTCCATGCCAATCATACTAAAAGGGGAGTAGTCTGTTTAGGGGGTTTTAACTGTTTTTCCTCTTTGGGAAAATTTGGTTTAAATCATCCATAAAGAGTAGGGGATTAAATTTTTTACTCCTTTTTTCCCCCGAGCATACATTACCCTTTCGAGTAAGACGATAATGATATGCTCAAGACAAAAAACAAAAGGTGACAAACTATCCCTTGGAATATCATCTTTTGACAGCCACCCCCGCCAAGTTTCCTCTCCCCTTTTTGGAAGTTTTTAAGGACAACTTCCACTGCACCATGCTTTTTTTTTGCAAAACCTCTCACGTTACCACCTATTCCAAAAAATTTCCATGCATCACTAATCCCAAAATAGGGGAAAGAGTCATAAGCTTTTTTATGTTATCCACGCCCTGCCGTTTTGTGTGCCCTTTCCCGCAATCCTTCAGGATTGTTTTTTTCAAACATAATGATTTTTGTACCCCCGGGTCTTTTCGCCGCAACCTTTTTTTTTTTATGGTAGTAGCTGTTTCTTTCTATAATCTACTTTATCAGCTATGATTTTGTCACAGTTTCCAATCGTGGAAGGCATTTATCGGCCTTAGTTTTTCAACTTTCATTCCCTTTTCCCGGGATCCGGCACAATACTGTCCTCCTTGTTAACCATTGGAAGAGTACCGTTCCCATCAAAAAATTTTTTTTAGTTGATCAAATTCTGTCATGCTTTTGTCAGGTTTTTGATCCAATATCCCTGGACACCATCTTTGCGGAGACTTCCAGTTTTTGGGATTTTTTTAGCTTGTTTCTGAATTTTCAATACTTATAGTGACCCCCCTTTCCCGTGGTGTTCCCCCTTTTTTCAGACGCCATTCTGAAAACTTTTGTTATTTTTCCCTTTTCCACTTTTTCTTAATAACACCCCCCCCAAAAAAACCCTTTTACTTCCCCAGCATTTCGTTTACCCCCATCTTTCCTTGTAAAAAAAAATCTGGTCAACATAAAGTTCGATTTTGTCTGAATTATTAATGTTTGATCGTTTCTTAATTTTTTTTTCACTTTTGGGAATCATTCTTTGTTTTATTTCTTCAAACACAATTTTTTAATACCTTTTATTAACCCAAAGATTTCCCTTTTTAGTCTCTGCAATTTTTTTTCCCCTTTTTTTTTGGGGGAGTTTCCATCTTTTAAATCTCTCTTAGTATTTTTACATCTTTCCTTATTCCCTTTTTTATTCCCCTTTAAAACGGGGGGTTTCCACCAAGGATCTTTTTATCTTAAAAAATTCCATCTTTTTAACCCTAAGCGTCTGCAACCCATACAGTTGCTGCCATTTATTTTAGTTCATTAGTTCGAATGGTTTTTTGGTTTTCAAGTGGGGAAAACACTTGATTTACTCTATTTATTATTATTTTATTATTATTTTTATTTATTATTTTATTTTCTTTTTTATTATTATTTTTATTATTTTTTATCATTATTATTTTATCATTATTATTTTATTGAAGATTTTTGGTCATTATTTATTGCTTTTATATAACATTTTGATTTTTATCATCATTAGGGTTTTTATTTTGTTTATTTATTTCCCTTATCATTTTTTTTTTCATTTTAAATTATTATTATCATAACTTATTTTTATTTCATTACTTTATTATATTTATTATATTACTATTGTTATTTTTTATTATTATTATTATTTTTGTTATTACATTGTAATTTTATTATTATTATTATTATTTTTATCATCATCTCATCATTATTTATCTTTACCCCTCATTGGTATCATTTGTAGTAGTAGTAGTAGTAGCAATTATCATTATTTTTATTATTATTTTTTTTATTTTTATATTGTTATTATTTATTACATTATCATCATCATTATAAATTTTCCTTATTATTTTATTATTGTTATGATGATTGATGATATTGTTATCATTTTTGTCATGATATTGGGTTTTTTAATATTTTTATAATCTTATAAAATTACTTATTATTATTTCACAAAACATCACAAAAAAATACCAAAATCATAATATATAATTTTAAAAAATCCGGCTTTTATTATTTAAATTTTCATTATCATTAATTCATTACTAATTTTCAACCTTACTATTATTTTTCATACATTATTATTTTATCATTTTATTTTGGTATTACCAAATTACATTACTTTACTTGTTATTAATCAACATTATTTAAATTACAATACTTTTAATTTCCTATAAAAATTTCTACTAATTTATATCATCATTTCCCTATTACTTATCCATTTTTTTTCATTTATCGGTCATTCCCCCATGACATTGGGAATAATGGCAATATAATTCAGTTGCTTTTCAGTCTATCTTTTAATAAAGCAAAAATTTCCCATTTCTATGAAAAAAAGGGAAAGGGGTTTATCCGAAAATAAAGTGCAAAGGTTGGGGTAATTTAAAACCTTCGGGCTTTTGGGGAGGAGGGAGGGGATTTCTAAAACAAACTTTTAAGGTTGCCCCTTTAAAAGGGTTGCAATTGCCCTTTTTTTTA
>NW_023639748.1:0-25000 GCF_015228065.2 Penaeus monodon
TTCCCAAAAAAAAAAAAAAGGGCCCTTTAGGGGTTTTCCCCCCCCTCTTTTTTTCTTTTTTTTTACAGGCTTTTGCCCCTTAAACTGGGGTGGCCGGTGCGATCTTCCCCCCTCACCTCCCTACCCGGGGCCCCCCCCTCCGTCCCCCTCCCCCCGCTCCATTCCTCCTTGATCAATCCCCCCATCCCCTCTTCGGTCTTCCCCTCTTTTTCCCAACCCCCAGCCCCTCACCTTTGCCCACGTATCGTCCTCTCTCCTTGTCCTGTCCCACCCCTGATCTGCACTCCCTCAGCTTCCCCCCAGCTCTCCTACCCCAATGGTCTCTTGATCTTGTTTTGCGGTTTTTATCCAGCCTCGTTTTCCCCCAGCGCGATCCTTACACCCTCATTTTTGCCACCTTCATCTTTGCCCCCGGGCCCTTTCGTCACCGCCACCTTCCTTTCCCGTATAACTTCCCGGGCCCTGACCAGGTCTTGTGGAGTTCCCCCTTCAACTTTGGGGGTATTCCTGTCACAGAGTACTCCAGTAATTTTCCTCCAGCTTTCCCAACCCCCCTGGACCCTCTTCCCTATTTCCCCTTATCCGCCCCTCCTCACCTGCACCTGGACCCCGGGTATTTGAATTTTGGCCGGGTTTTTAGTTCGCTCCCGCATCCTCATTCTCTCTCTGGTCTTTTTCGCCAATCAGAGGTACTCTATTCTGTCGCTAACCTTCATGCCTCGCTTTTCCATTGCTTTCCCACTTTTTTCCAACTCTTTTCCACCTCCCTTCGTCTCTCCATTGAGTGCTACATCGTCTGCGAAACATAAAACCCCATGGTGCTGTCCTCTGCCGCTACCGTCAGGCAGTCTAGCCCAATGAAAAAGGGGAAAGGGCTAAGTGGGATCCCTGGTGCAATCCCACTTTGCTTGGAACGCCCGTTTTTCCCACTATGGACTTCACCTTCGTTGTCGTGCCTTCGTCATGTCTTGGATTACCCTGAATATTTCCCGCCCACCTCTTTCAGCCTCAAGCATTTTCCAACCTCCGTCAGGTATCTATCGTACGCCTTTTCCAGGTAAATGAAGACCTGTCGCCCCCTTTGCCCCTCTCTGTTTTCTCCATCATTTGTCTCAGCGAAAATATTGCGTCTGTCGTGGCCCTGCCTGGCATAAAACCCGAACTGTTGCTCCGAAATCGTCACGTCGCCTCGTTTTCCATCGATATCCTTTCCCATTTTTCGGGGGTTTGTGACATCATTTTGATGCCCCGGTATTTCCCAACCTGGAGTCCCCCTTGTTCTTGAATATCGTATTAGCTGCTGCCCCTTCCATTTCCGGGCATTCTCTCACTTCCATATTCCCCGGTAAAGTTTTCCCCGGAGTTTTTTCACGCCTCCCGGGCCCTTACTCTCCATCTTCCCGGGATGTTTCCCGGTCCGTCCCCTTTGCCGTTTTCATCTTCCTCAGACCCTTTCAAAACCTCTTCTCTTATTCCTCTACCCATCTCTGCCTTGTTTCCACGGTTTTTTCGTTTCTTTCGTTTCCACATTTATAGTTGTTCAAAATACGACCCCCCATTTTTCCTTTGAATGCTTTCTTCCGTCAGTCCCGCCCGTCTGTGTTTTTCATCTGCTTGCTCTGATAGCTCTTGGGATTCTGGGTTTCTTCTTTTTGCAACCCGGGATCTTTTTCCCTTTTGGGCCTTTCCCTCGTCGCCCTTAATGTCTTAGATTTTGTACGCTTCCGTTTTGGCTTTTGCAACAGCTCTCTTGCAGCTTTTTTTCGCCGCCTTTGTCCCTTTGATTGTCTTTTCGCATCTATTCAGATCCTCTGTTTCTTCCCTCCTTTTTTTTTTCACTGCGTTTTGGATTTCCCTCTCCCCCCCACCATGTCTCTTCCTTCTTTCCGGGTTTTCCAATGTCACGCCAAGGACCCCCTTTTGCCGTCTCAGCAGCACTCTGCTGGACTCCCCCCACGCTTTTCTCCTGTGTTCCAACCTTCCCCGACCTTTCCACAAAATTTTTTCCCCGTGCTCCTGCTCATTCAGTTTCCCCATCTTGTCTTCCCGGTTCTGTCCGGTTTCTTCCTTGTTTTCTGTCTTTTGGGCCTGTACAGATGACCCTTTTTTTTGCTTGCACCCTTCCCCCTGGCAGACCTTTCAGTCCTGTACTCTTTCAGCCCTTCTCCTGCATTGACATAGCCACCCGGGAGTTCACACCCCCACTTGTGTAGGTGATCTTCCCCGATCCCTTTTTTTGAAATAGGTGTTTGTGACCGCCAGGTTGTTTGCCCCCACAAAGTCTAGGAGGTTGCCCCCCTTCGTTTTTCGTTCCAAAACCCAAATTTTCCGATGTTTTCCCCCTATCCTTGCCTTTCCCCCACCCCAAAGTCCATTCAGATCTGCCCCAAACGACCCTCAGTTTTGGGGGTTTTTCCCTGAAACCCCTCACTGTTCTCCAAAGTTTCCTTTTCCACATCGTCACAGCCCCTTGTGGGGCTATGACATACGTGTTTCCCGGGGTTTTTTTCCCCTTCCCCTTCATCCCCATCACACGGGCAATTCCCTGGAACCGCGCACACCTTCCTTCTCTCAGGGTCTAGCCTATCCCGACGCCGTTCCTTTAGTGTGTGTCCTACGTATACATCTTTTACCATTACCATTTTTTCTGGCCCTTTGCTCCTTTCCACTTTGGGTTTCCCGTACCATAGGTGTTTATACTCCGTCCTTTTATCATGTCAACAGTTCCCCCTTTTTTCCCACCAGATCTTCCCCCAAATTTAATGTGCCTTCTAGTTTCCTGGTGGTTCTCCGTGCCTTCTCTTCTTTTCCCTGAGCTTTCTTCTTTACCTATCCCTTTGATACCGTAGGGCCCTTGCCCCTTTGTCGCCGGATCACGGCGGTCATCCGACGCGTCGCCGCGGGGTACGCCCCAGCTCTGTCTGCATTTCCCGTTCTCCGCATCAGTATTGGCTTGGCAGGGGTTTTTTAAAGGCCCGGGTGCCCTTCCTGCCCCCCTTTTTTTAGTCGCCTCTTACGACCGCAGAGGGGACGTTGGACCTATTCTACCCCGGGGTCCCCACGGGTTGTCAACTAGTGTTTGGCCTTTAAATTTACCCATAGGGGTCTCCTACGTTTATTTTACTGGGGGCCATCTTGTGACCTTGATTTGCTGTGAAAGGGCCTGGTCTTGTTCAGGGGGGTCTCAGGGTTTATCAATCAACGTGCCCCTTCCCGCTCTCATCACCGGCATGTAATCATCCCTAAAACAAATAAAAAATTTGTTTCAGCATAGAAAATTTTCATACAAGTTAAAAACACCCTTTATGCAACATCAGAACTTTTTTACTTTTTACAAAAAAATTAGTGCTTTTAACACTCAATTGAGCGTTATAAGAATTATATCATAAACACACAAAAAATATACTTACCCTAGTCTGGACATTCCTCTGTATTATCATCAAATCACTGTCATCATTTTCCTTTTGGGCATGAAGAACACGCTCCAAAGCACGCCTCACTCCATAAAATCGAAAGGAATCCATACCTGTCAGCAAACAAGCATTTTTTGACTCGACAGACGAAGTGAACGAATCTTTAACACATGAACAGACACTAAAAAATACAAGTATATGATGAATTTCATATCCTTTTTTTCACATTTTATGTGATCAGTGTAGTGTTGCCCTAAAGATATAAAATAATAAAGAAAATAAACTCACCTGTGAGACTGCATTTGCACTGACAACAGAGAGGAGTGTGTGGCGTGGCACAGTCAGCTGATCTCTGCTAGGGAGGACCGAAGCTGCCAAGTACCACAAGCGAGAAGATTTGCCATCCCTTAAATATGAGCAGTAGAACGTGCCTGAACGTTGCACTCGTTCACAGCTCTCTCACTCCATTTTCTTTAGCTCTGGACTCACTAGAAACGAACGTAACTAATTCGTCACGCTCGGCGATATAGGGTTAACATGAAAAGGATGCCCTGGGCTGTGTTAACATGAAGGGACCTGGGCAAACATGACGCAGCTGGCTGTGAGCGGAGGAACAAGCCGGGAGACGGAGTTGGGTGCTGCTCCTGTAAAGACCTCGTGTGTGCCTTGGTGACCAGATAAACTTTGTGTTGAACCTGTTTTAAGCTGTATCGTGCAGTGTGACATGCTGGTTTCCCCTGTTTGTGCCTATAGAAAAGTGTACGGGTAAATAACTTGTGTAAATAAAGGAAAGACTGTCATCGTGTGTTTTTTTCGTGCCTGCCTCGCCACTTGCGTTTCCCTCTTTGGTGTTCTGGGACGCTGTGGTGCTTGGTCCCCTCTTGGAGCTGTTCAGTGTTCACGACCCTGTGGATAACACCCCGTCTCCCTTAGCCTCCTGGTGTTGGTGGCAGAGAGACGAGGCGGTCGGCGTAACAGTTTTTTAACATTATCTATATCATTAATGTATATTTTTTTTCAGTTTAGTTTAATCTTTTTAACATTCATCATACCTAGATTAATATTCAACAATGAATTCATTGTTAAATACCCATATATTTTAACAATGTCTGTCTCTGTCTCTCCCCCCTCTCCTCCCCCTCTACATTCCTCTTCATTGTATACGTGATTATATATCTTAATGCGTCAACGTATATTAAAATGCTGAGGAAAATATATATCTCTCACACAAGCAACCAGAGGCATAGCCAGAGGTACTCCCTTCAGCAAAATGATTACATTATTTACATAAATAAATTTTCATTGAGGATAAAAACAGAAAGGAGCAATAACAGCCGCCAGTTTTATTGACTTGCCAAGAAGTAATCTTTCACATTTTTTGTACATTACAAAGTATTGTATCATAAAACAAGGGTAAAAACAATACAGAAAAAAATGACATTCGTCACTACAACAAACCCAGTAATTGCTAACAAAACCCTTCATTGAAAAGAAGGACAAAAAATGAAATCTTTTTTCAAAGGGCAGTACTTCCTACACAAAAAGGGCCATCAAGAAAGGAATTCTCCGTAGAAAACTCACAATACAAAAACTTTAACTCCTTAAAAAAAAGTACTAGAAATATATGTATCATAATTTCATAAAAAGTATTTAAGAATTTTCCCGTACAATATACAGACTAGAAATAGACATCATACCAAGTAAAAAATCAGTAAAACATTTTCCTTTGACTTAGTCTCATGATCTCTTATCCATACAAGAAACACAGTAACACAAGGTTTGCTTGAAAATAATGCTTTAAGTATAACTCTCTGTGAAATATATATATCTTCATAAAAGAAGTATTTAAGAATTTCCTGTACAATATACAGACAAGCATGGACATCTTCCTATGTGATTTATCAACAATAAAACATTTTCTTTGACAAAATGGATGAGATTTTGAAAAGAAAAATAATTGAATAAGAACCTTCACATATTAAAATATATTCTCATGCACCTTTACTTTTAGTCTAATGATCTCTTGCCCATACAAGACCACAGTAACACATGGTTTTGCTTGCCCCTCGCACCAATAGCTCGAGATCTAGTTTCCTGCATATTTTAGAATCCAGCCAATCTGAGGAGTGTCTGGGATGTCTAATCATGTTCAGCGCAAAACTCCCTAAAGTCGTAATTTAAATAATCTGCGAGTTATGACATCATTAAAATTGTTGGTAAAAATTATTTCTTGATCAATGAAATATATTAAAAATTTCCTCCTTAACTTTTTTGGGAAAGGACAGCAGTCTGGTTCCCAAAGCCAGTGTCTTCTTGGCCATGTTTTTCTGCCAAGTACCACAATAGCTTGTGGTACTTGGCAGCTGTCTGGTCCTCCCTAGCAGAGATCAGCTGACTGTGCCACGCCACACACTCCTCTCTGTTGTCATGTGCCAAATGCAGTCTCACAGGTAGTTTATTGCTTTATTATTTTATATCTTTTAGACAACACTACACTGATCACATAGGTGTGAAAAAGGGATATGAAATTCATCATATACTTGTATTTTTTAGTGTCTGTTCATGTTTTTACGATTTTTGTTTACTTCGTCTGTCGAGTCAAAAAATGCTTGTTTGCTGACAGGTATGGATTCCTTTCGATTTTATGGAGTGAGGCGTGCTTTGGAGCGTGTTCTTCATGCCCAAAAGGAAAATGATGATGACAGTGCTTTTGATGATAATACAGAGGAATGTCCAGACTATGGTAAGTATATTTTTTGTGTGGTTATGATATAATTCTTATATAACGCTCAATTGAGTGTTATATAAGCACTATTTTTTTGTAATAAGAGTAATAAGTTCTGATGTTGCATGAAGGTGATTTTACTTGTACTGAAATATATTTCTATGCATGAAACAAATTTATTATATTGTTTTAGGGAGTGATTACATGCCGGATGATGAAGAGCTGGAACGGGCACCGTTGATTGATGAACCTGATGACCCTCCTGAATCAAGACCAAGACCTTCACAGCAGAATCAAGGTCACAAGATGGCTTCCAGTAAAATAAAACGTAGTGAGCACCCACTATGGCGTCCAAATTGAAGGCCAGAACACTAGTTTTAGACACACCTGAATGGTTGGGCGAGATTGAGCCCTCTACACAGTAAGGCGCCCCATTGAGTATTTCCAGGATTTTTTTTCTTCTGATATTTTGACTCACATTGTTGATCAGAGTAATCTCTATGCACAACAGAAAAATGTTGGGTAAAAGTTTAAATCTCACTGTCCTGAACTAGAGTAATTTTTGGGAACATTACTTGCCATGTCACTGGGGGAAACGGTCCATGCTCAAGATTATACGGGAAGGCTAAGCTCAGTTGTCCCCTTTGTTTCAGAAGTAAATGACTAGAGATAGATGGAAAAAATCAAAGCCAACCTCCACTTCAATGATAACAGTGACATGCTGCCAAGTACTTCCCCAAAGTATGATAAACTTTTCAAAGTGAGACCTCTGCTGGATCATCTTGTTACCAAGTTTCGGATATTCCCATGCCACAAAGAGTATGTGTAGAGAACAGGGTGGTCCATTCAAGGTGGCTCTTCTTTGAAGCAGTATTTGCTCAGTAAAACCCCATAAATATTGTTACAAGCAGGTCCAGAAGTATTATCACAAGATATTTTTTCATTTTCTGGATGTCACTGTTGTGAACTGTTGGTTACTATCCGCAGAGATTCTAGCGACCTAGACATTCCTGAACGAAAAGTAATGATGCTTCAGGAATTCAAATTGTCACTGGCAGAATCCCTGCTTCTTGAAGGGAAAAATCCCATGGCTAAAAAAGAGGTCGTCCCTCCTCTAATGGAGGAACTGCTGCACAGTTTGCAAAGAAAAAGAAAAGCTCCCCTGCCACTAAGCCCATTCCTGCAGAAGGAGTCAGGACAGATGGCTATCACCATTATCCAGTGGTGACAACAAGAGGAAGGTGCAAGAAAACCAGACTGTAAAAGTGCCCCTGTGTTCTACTGTCAGAAGTGTAAGTACACTTGTGTATCACCAAAGATAAAATTGCTTTGTTGAATTCCCACAAAGTAAATGAACAAGAAAAAATGACATTTAGTTCATGGATATATTTTACTAAATTAAAAAAAACATTCAATTTTGGGTTTTCACATGTGCTAAGGTTTTTTGTTTTTTTTTGGTATAACAATTTTTTTTTATGGCAGCCAAGACATATTATGCATGGTTTATATACACCGTTGTCAGTTTTTGTTCGTAAACCAATTTACTTTTGTGTTTGAAAGCTATGTAGGGATTATATATTCAGTTATGTATGTTATTATGCAGTACCATAGGTGAAAACTGAATCAAGGCGTACCAATACACAACTTGATAATCGAAAAATATAAATTGGTCTTACACAAAGTCCTTCACTGCATTTTTTACATTTTGGGATAAATTATTTTGCACATGAGTTCTTTTTGGGTGTATAGCTCTGTACAAGATTGACTGAGAGCAGGAAATTCATATGTATTTCATCAGTAACCTATTGCATAGTTTACATGATTTTGGATAAATGGTGGTACTTGACTACTATAGCAGCTTTCAAATTGGAATAATTGAAACAGGATGCATTACTTATTCATTTAGAGATTTCTCAAACTGCACATGCTGTGTCTAGCAGATTGGACTTGGGTTAGATCTATAACTGCAAATATATCTGCGATCTGAGCCCCATGATATATGGGATAGAGTTTTTAAGATTCGAAGACGGCAGAGAGCTTTTTCTTTAATGTGTAGAATATGGTCTCGTCAGGACAGTTTGGAGTCAAAAATGACACCTAGGAATTTGCCAGAGGAACGGCATTGAAGTGGAGTGCCATATAAGAAGAGTGGGGGTAGGGGACCTACACGTGAGCGAGAAAAGAAGGGAGAAAGATTTAGAGGTAGAAGAGCGGAAGCCATGGTTTGTGGCCCAGGAAGATACTGATGGATTGCAGATTGAAGAAATTGGTAGAGATTTGGTATGGATGTGTCAAGGCATAGATGGTTAAATCACAACATATAGTGATGACCGGGCTCCTGGTGGTAAAACTGAGACAATATCATTAACAGCAAGAAGGAATAAAGTGGTCTGGAGCACACTCCCTTTGTGGGAAAACCTTCGATTTGGGGAAAGAAAGATGATGTGGCAGAGGCGATTTTGACCTGGAAAGTGCATTGGGAGAGGAAGGACTTTATGAAGACACCCATGTTTCCACATATGCCTAGAGAGGACAATTGTTGGAGAATATGGTACCGCCATGTCGTATCATATGCTTTTTCTAGATAAAAAAAAATAGTTTAGTACGGATTCATGGCGTGAAAATGCAGATGTAATATGTCTCAAAATGAGCAAGGGGGTCAGCTGTGCTTCTGGCACGGCGGAAAACCGAATTGGGAAGGAGAGAGAAGATTGTGAGATTCAAGATACCAATTAAGCGGAAGTTCACCATTCGCTCTAATAGTTTGCACAAGCTAGTTAGTGCGAGGGGGCGATAGTCTTGAGGAAGGGTACCCGACTTATTGGGTTTCAGAAGGGAAGGAAAAGAGCTTCTCGCCAATTAGAAGGAAATTTCCTGATGTCCATATGTGGTTGTAAATTTTCAATAGGAAGGAAAAGGAGGAAGATGGGAGTTGCTGGAGCATACGGTAGTGAATACCGTCAGGGCCTTCATGAGTGTTACGGCACGGTTGTAGGGCAGTAATGAGTTCAGAGGAAGAAAATGGGGCTTTTATAGGACTCATCAGAGGATGGGGTGAAGGTAATGGGGGTACGTTCTCTGGTGGTCTTAATAGAAGAAAGTGTGGAGAAAGGTGAGAACCACTACTGACCTGGCTGAAATAATCACCCAGTTCATTAGCAACTTGGAGAGGATCAAAATGAGGGTATTTCGAATATGGAGGACAGGGCAGGATAGGGGGAGATTTTTTGCCTGATAGTTTATGAATTCGGCGCCAAACATTTGAGATAGATGTAGAGGATGAAAATTGATGAACATAATTTCGCCAGCTATTTGTTTTACTATTCCGGATTGTACGACGGGATAGGCAGATGCTCTTTTAAAGGAGAAAAGGGGTTTGATAGTTGATTTGGAGTACCTCTCTTGTAGCGGTAACTGTTCCAGGTGCACGTTTTAAGCGAAGTGCTTTAGTGCAATCAGAATTCCACCATGGAACACATTTGGAGGTATATGGTCTTGAGGTTCGGGGGATAGCTGTATGTGCAGCTCTTAAGACTATTTGTGAAATACTGTATCATTTCGAAATGGAGGTGAGGGAGGATGGAGGGGTATGAATAGCAGAGAGTGAAGTGAAAGTATGCCAGTCGGCTCTATCAAAGCACCAGCGTGGGGAGTTGGGGAGTGGTACATATGAAGTAGGAGAAAGGAGAACTGGAAAGTGGTCACTAGTAGGAAAAGTGGTCTAAGAACTGACCACTGGAAATCTAAATGAAGAAAAGGGGAGCATAGAGAGAGGTCAATGCATGAAAAAGATTGCATGCGTGTATCAAAGTGTGTGGGGCGATCTGAATTTAGAATAGTAAGGTCAGCTGTGGAGAGGAAGCGCTCTAGAGATCGCCTCGGGAGTTTGTGATAGAATCACCCCTAGAGGTGGCGGCAGTTAAAGTCACCAACTATGAGGAAAGGTGGTTGAAGTTGGGAAATTAGATTTTAAAAAGCAACAAAGTCAATGGGGTGGGAAGGGGAGAGTAAACTGAAATCACTATGACCCAACGATGAAGGAAGATACGGATAACTGGGGCAAGGGACATTGGTTTGAAAGGGGGGTGTGACATAAGGTTTTTCTGGTTGATAAGTATGGATGAGACATAAAGGGAATGTGGGGAAGAGACAAAATGAAAATTTGGGGGTTTTGGTATTGGAGGATGTTAAGAAAGGTCTCTTGAAGGCATACAATAGATGGATTATAAGAGGAAAGGATATGACGAAGGTCAGGTCTGTGGGAGCGGAAACCGCGAATATTCCAATGAAGGATAGTTATACTTTACTGATATAGATTGTAGTACGTGTTGGAGATTTTGAGGGGGAAGGGACTAGAGGGTGGGGAAAAAGGGTTGAGAGTCTGAGATGGGGAGGTGTGGAGTTGGTGTTCTACTAGGGGGGGGATTAGGAGATGGAGGGTCTGAGGAAGGGGATACTTGTGACATAAGGGATTCACGTGTGTATCCAGGAGGGAGTGGAAGGGATAGAGGGGATGGTGGGGGGGTAATGTGGGCGGGTTGGGGTCGGGGGGATGGGCTGTGTTGGGAGGGGGTAGGAGGATTGGGTGTAGGGGGGATATCGTTAGGATGAGGATGGATATCTGCAGTTACTTGGTGTGTGGAAGGAGCAGGAGTTTTATTTGGAGGTTGAGTGTCAGTTTTCATTAGGTAATCTTGAATATTTTCAATGGTTTCTTCTGAGGAGTTGGTTTTTGGGGGGTTTTGGGGATAAAGGATTTCTTGTGAGGGGGAAGAGAAGACTAGTGTCTCAAGCATAGGAGCAAAGGAAAGTGGAGGTGATTGTGTGGTAGGGGAAGAGGGGGTGGAACGTTGTTCTGTCTGTTACGGGTTGTGCGAGGAGGGAGAGGGAAGGTGTTGGGGTTGTAGTGGTGATTGAAATATCTGTAGTAGAGATTGGAGTGTCTGGATTTAGATGGCAAAAGAGTTTGACTGGGGGAAAGGGAGGAGGTAGAAGAGGGGGGTTAGATGTAGGGGGGTGGGTTTAGGAGAATTGGTAGAGTGAGCAGTATTACTGGAGTAAGGAGTAAGAGAGAAACCACGTTGACGTGCTTCTTGTCTGGCTTCACGTAGTGTGAGTCCAAGTTTGAATCTGAGGTTGCTACCTCAGACTCAAATTTGTAGGTGGGACAGTCCCTATAAAATACTTATGGGGGCCGCCACAATTGGCACATGTGCGTGATTGTGCAGGGCAGTTAGATCAGGTATGGCCAGGTTGGGCACATAGTGGGCATCTGGCTGTGGAAAAGGCAATGTTTGGCTGGGGGTCCCAGACGCCAACAGTTTTGGGACTGACGTGGAGGAGGTTGGTATGGACGAACAGGGAGGGATTCCCCCTCCTATGTAGACGTGAAAGGGAAGGGCATGTCTACGGAAGGTAATTTTTGGCTATGTTAGTAGGTTTCTTTCGATGACCTCTGGGGGGAATGGAGTAGCATTGCACTGATGTTGCATCATAGTCTGTGAGACAGGGAAGTAGATCTTCTCCACAATCTGACCAATCTTGTCATAATTGGGCAATTTGCTGGGAGATTGAAACTGTTCCAGTGCAAGTATTGAGGGTTGGATGGGTTCTGCAAGGATGGGGTTACCATATAGGTCTGTTAGTTTTGTTAATGCTATAGCTTGGTTTTCGGATGTTACTGTGACAAGACGGGAGCGGTCGGGTCGGCTAAAGGAAAAAGACTTTACCTACTTGTTTTTGGAGACATTGTTGGAAGAGAAGGGTGTTGTCAGAGTAGGGAGCTGTGGGGGGGATCAAAGAAAAATTGGTCCCCTTTGGGTGTGCTGAAGAAGGTATTCAAAATTGTTGTAGAGATAGGGGTAGTCGAAGGGTGGGGGGCGGACGAAGATGGAGTAGTGTTGAGGGAGGGAGGTTATGGGGAGGTGGGCAATAAGGCTGTAAGGTATTAATTGGGAGGATGGGTGGTAGATGTTTGGGGGTTGTGGGGGTAGAGGTGTTGAAGTTGAGCTTGCTGGGAAGTGGGAATGTTCCTTAAGGGTTGATTGTTGGCTACTGTACTAGTAGGTATTGATGAGGGGGTAGTTTATTGCAGTGTTCGGAGCCGTGGTCAAAGGAAGCCTGGGGTCAGGAATCGGTGGGGTTTACATCTTTGGGGCTATTTTATAAAGGGGCAAGCTTCATTGCCCCCAATAGTGGGGATAAGTTTTCATTACTGGCCATGGTAAGCCTGGATTATGTTGGGGATAAAACAGTCCACTCCTCAGGGCCCCTTGAGGAGTAAGGCTAGATAACTAAATCAGGGGGAAAACCGTGCCCATGGCTCCCTCAGGCCGTTCAGGACTGGCACAAAGTCAGCCTTTTATCCTTTCAGCACAGCTCTCACACCTTAGGTGGATAGCAGAAGGGTTGGTGAAGGGACAGAAACGAAAGGTGGGAAGGAAAATAAAGACCATGCAAAATTAGGGTTTAGTCGAGGGCTGAGTCCCAAGGTGGGGAGTTCCCCATCATTGGGTCCCAGTCTCCGCCTCCTAAACCCCCCCACGACAACAACGGGCAAGGGATTGGGGGGATATATATATATATATATATATATATATATATATATATATATATATATATATATCCCCAAGATATATATATATCTCCCCAAACCCCGACCGCCATGATCCGCTGACGGGCCCGTAGACGTTTTACGCTAGAATTAGCTCAACTTCCTTTATGCCCTTGTGGCTGTTACGAATACATTTCAAATAAAATAATTTTACTTTACCCCAAATAACTTTGTATTTTTTCACAGTACACAATAACGTAATAACAACTATATAAGCATTTATGAATGCAAAGGAATGAAAACGTATTCTACGTAACAAGAAAATGGATATTTCAACATAGACTTAATTAATAACTGCATAAAAACTATGTAATAACTGCATAACATCCCCCCTTTAAAATAAAAACACATGGTGTTTTTATCCGAAGAGTAATTGGTACATCAAAAAAGAAAAACAGAACCCTCATTATACAATCATACTGAAAGACTCAAAACATCGGCTATCAGATTTTCTTTGCCCTTAAAGTGTTTTATTTTCAATATCATACTTTTGTAAAGTTAGGCACCATCTCATTAAACGCATGTTTTTGATTTTTTCATACTATTCACAAACTTCAGTGGATTATGATCCGTAACCTGTTAGTTTTCTACCATTTTCAATATATTCACTGAAATTTTTCATAGCAATAATTATGACAGTGCTTCCTTTCTATGGTTGCATATGGTTTCTGGTGAGGCTTAATTTTGTGGGAAAAATAACATACAGGATGTAGTACACCATCTCCATCCTCTTCGAGCAAGACTGCTCCTGCAGCAATGTCACTTGCATCAACCTGAAGTAAATGGTTGATTAAAGTTAGGGGTTTTCAAAACTGGATTCGAAATCAGTAGATCTTTAAGCTTATCAAAGGATCTTGACAGTCATAAGTCCATATAAAGTTCTTTTTTGGACTAATTAAATCGTTAATGGCTTTGCACATCAGCATAATTTGGGCAAAACCTTCTGTAATAACCTGTCATACTAAGAAAAGCTTGAACAGCTTTTCTATTCTTGGGAATTGGTAAAGCTTGGATGGCATCTATCTTTTTCACTTACTGGAACACACAACCACTACCTACTTCATGACCAAGTACTTTTAATTTAGCATGACCAAAATCTGATTTTAACAAGTTCACAGTCAACTTAGCTTTTCTTAAACGTTGGAACAGTTGGTTCAACACCCCGATATGATCTTTCCAGGTGTCCGTAAATATGATAAGGTCATCCAAGTATGCAGCAACTCTATCCAACCCTACAAAATATTGGTGATTAACTCTGAAAAGTAGCAGGGACTCCTTTCATACCAAAGGGCATAGTTCTGTACTGATATAAACCTGTAGGAGTTATCAAAGCTTGATATTTTCTTAGCATTATCAGTAAGTGGAACCTGATAGTAACCTTTCAAAATATCAATACGTGATATAAATTTTGAAGAGCCAACTTTTTTCTATTATGTCATCAATTCTAGGAAGTAGAAAAAAAATCTGAAACTTTTAAAGGGGATTAACTTTTCTATAATCAGTACACAATCTCCAACTGCCATCTGATTTAGGCACTAATAGGCAAGGAGATGCCCACTCACTAGTACTTGGTTCAATTATATTATTGTCTAACAAAAAATTTATTTCGTTACTCAAAATCTCAAACTTAACTGGAGACATCCTATAAGGTGATTGTTTTCTGGAGTAGCTCCAGACCCGCAGCTTTACATCATGTTTCACTAATGAGGTGCAGCCAGGAACATCACTGAACAATGTAGGGAATTCTTCTACAAGGGACATAACATCCTGAGCTTGATCTAAGGATAAATGGGTTAATTTTGCACATAAATTATTTAGTACATCACCGTTTTTGAGTTCCACCTCCACTGTTTTATGTTCAAAGTCAGAATCATATTGTTTATAATCATGGTTACTACTGGATTCTGCCTCTTTACAAGTACTCATTAAAGTTTTCATTTTCTCTTGATTTCTGTTAATATATTTCTTAAATCTGTTAATGTGTACTAATTTTTTATCTCTTTTCCCTGGTGTTGAAATTACATAATTAACGTCACTTATTTGTCGATTACTTTAAAAGGGGCCTTCAAACTTTACACTTAATGGTATTTCCGGGTTTGGGGTTAAACAAAAAAAACTTCATCACCAGCACTAAACTTTCTTTTAATTGCTTTTCTATCAAAATTATCTTTCATCTTACCCTGTGCCTTTTCCAGTTTAAAAACTGCAATTCTCTCACTTTATGAATTCTTTCTTTCATTTTTTCTACATATGAACTTAAATTGTCAGTCTTGTTTTCATCAACTAAACTCTCAAAAAGAATCTCTAAAGGGCCTCTAATCTGATAGCCAAAAAAAAAGCTCACATGGGGAGTAACCTAAACTTTCATTTTTTAGCAGTTCGTATTGCATATAACATAAAAAGGAACACTCTCATCCCACTCTTTGTCAACTTCATTACAAAATTTTGTCAAAATGCATTAAGGGTTGATGAAACCTCTCTAATGCTCCTTGACTTTCTGGGTGGTAAGCAGTAGAGTTACACTGTGTAACATTTAATATCTTCATAACATCCTTAAACACATTACTGGTAAAATTAGAACCTCTATCACTTTGTATGATTTTTGGAAAGCCAAAAGTTGTAAAAAAATTTGTCAATGCAGGTACAATGTTTTTTGTGGTTATGTTGCGTAAAGGTATGGCTTCAGGATACCTTGTACTTGAACACATTATGGTCAATAAGATTTGTTTCCTTTTTTTGTTTTAGGGGGGGGTCCCACACAATCTACTATGACTTTATTAAATGGTTCAATTAGCTTGGGAATGGGATTCAATGGAGCTGGTGGAATCTTCCGGGTTTGGCTTACCACGCCAGCTGACAAACTTTTACAAGTTTTACAATATTCTTTAACGTCTTTATTGATACCAGGCCAAAAAAAAATATTTCAAAATTTTCTCCAAAGTTTTCTTAACCCCTAGATGACCCCCAAATAAAATCAGGGGCCATGCTCATTACTTTGTATCTAAAACAACTTGGTATTATAATCTGGGTACATCAAACCACTCGAAAAAAGGGATCAGCTGCAGAACAAAATTTCCCGCATTAATATTCCATTTTTTATAATACATTTTGCAATCTTCTTCTAGGTCTTGTGTACTCTCTGCTTTACAAAATAATGTTGCCAAAGAGGGGTCTGATTTTTGTGCTTCTATTAATCTTACTCGTGTTATTGGTACAGTGTTAAAATTCACAACATCACACTTATCTTTTTGATCCTTACTATTACTCTTACTCATCTCCAAAAATGAGAGCTGCATAATTCATTCAGGGACAATGACTCATCAAAAAGACAATCTATTTTCTACTTTCCTCACTTTCCAAGCCCTTCATTCTCAGTCTGAAGAAGATGCATCATATTGGTCTTACTCCTGGGCACAGCACATGATGGGAATAAAATCTGGATTCTCAGTCATCTCCTTTTGTATAGGATCAAAACTTAATGGTCTATCTGAAACATGATATTAGGCACCACTATTCTACCCGCTATATCATTACCCAAAAGTAAATGTATGCCTGGAACTGTTAGACTCTCTGCCACAGCTACTCAACAGGGCACGTCAAACATTCTGACTGCAAAAACAACTTATAAGAGAGACTCTACTATTCCAGCCAACTCCGCTCATCACACATGCTTATCCTGTCAAAACATTCTCTAAAAACGGTAAAGCACTCTTCAGCACAATAACTTTGTGAAGAAGCTGTATCCCGCAGGATAATAATTGAACTGCTCATCACTGTCACCCTCCACAGTAGATATCAACCCTGTAAACTATAAGGATCAAACCCTTTCTCAACAGTTACTCAGAATCCGCATTACCAATATTCTGCAAATTCCCTGGTACAGAACAAACATTAGCACAGATTTTCCCCCTTTCCTTCTTCAATTAAGTTTATGACAATTAGCAACTATGTGACCAGCTTCCTTAGCAAAAGAAGCAGCTTTTAAATCTACTGCATTGCCATCGTAAGGTTTTAAAATTTTCACATTGTATTTACTTACAAGAGTTTTATGCAACTCTCTCAAACTTACCACCCTGGCTCAAATGGATAATGCTGGGTCGGCCTTGTATATAGTTTTGAACTTTTCTATTTACAAGACTAAAATTTTCTGCTAAGTTTGCTGCTTTAATCAACTGAATTTACCTCACGCTCTAAAAAGATACTCTTTACTCCATTGGAATGCCTCTAAAAAATTGCTCCAGCAAAATAGTTTCCTCAACTGTTTCATAATCATTTATATTACTTGCAGTTAACCATCTCTTAAATGGGAACTGATTTGAGTAATGAGAATACTCTAAATTAAGTTTGGTTGATGTCTTTTCTTGTTTATTCCTAAATTTTTGTCTTGTAAATCAGCAGTTAACTGCATGATGACTTTAAAACTGGGACTAAACAGATCAAAATCCAACTGTTGTGCTGTTGAGGAGAGAAAGGTAACTAGGAACGTCCCTTCCCCTTTCAGGATAGTTTGAATTAAAAGAGTCCCCAAAGTCTCTGAGGCCAATTTAAAGTATTGCCACACGTTCCAATTGGCAAAAAAAAATTCTTAGGATCATCCTCATCAAAAGGTGGCACAAACTTGTTACTTTACATCGACGGGTTTATCCCGTAGTTTCAATGTCCCGATTTTTACCGTTTTTTGTGCTGTTTAACTTCGTTCGCCGGACAATGTTTGGCTCGGGTTTTCGGAAAAATCGACTTTTTAACGTTTCATAAATCACTTTCCTTCGATTCGCTGGCAGCTTCCTGTGGGCACCCAGTGCTATCCATTATCCCCCCCCCCCTGTCACCCCCGATTCCCACGCATCCCCCAAGATCTTGGGTAGAGGAAAGATATAAAAAATCCAATTTGGAACTTAGCCCTTATGAGACCTGGTTACATGCAAACAAATAACTTTGAACGGTAATTAATAACATGAAATAATACTTGAAATATCACATGAAAATTGCATATAGATCAAACTATATCCAAATAGGTTAGGTCAGGTCATGTCTGGATAAGACAGGTCAGGTCAGGTCAGGTCAGGACAGGTCATGTCTGGATAAGTACAGGTCAGGTCAGGACAGGCCCCATTTCATACACTTCTAACAACTTCCCACTGGTCGTACTTACTTAGGGGACACCAGGGAGTATGAACACTCACCTCTGTAATTACAGTGGATTAACCTGCAACATTGCAACTGGTAATTACAGTGATTCACTTGCAACATTCATTTCCTTAACCTTATTTTTTGTCCAACAAGGATTTCTGGTCGTCAATCTGCTTGATACAGGTGTGAAGCACGGCAGATGTAGTACCGATAATCACTAATTTTATTGAGGCAGAACTGCACTTGAGAGGTATCATAATACTGAGAAGACATTTTGTATTCATCTATTTTATAACACTGCCTACCTGTCATTTATCAAATGATTATCGATGGCAAACTTGTCAGCTGTGTTCAAATATTATTGTCTTAGATGCAGCACCTATCAAATATTTTTCATCGTGAACCTGTCGGCTATCAAAAATTACATGATGAAACCTTCAACTATCAAATAGTTTCATCTTGAACATGTCAATGCGTCATCATCAGCTTGTCCAGCACATCTTTGCTTTGAATTTAAAAAATAAAAGAAATGCTGGAAAAAATGATTATGATAACTGAAGTAGAATGAATTTGATAATTGTGAAGCTGCTTACCACTAAAGGATGACACAGCTCATAAAATCATGTGCAACAAGAATGTAAAAAAAAAAAAAAAAAAAAAAAATTTTTGGCTTGACTTTTTAGATTATTTACTCTGTTCTGCTAGTGTGCATCAGCGAGAAGTAACATCAGCTGCATCCATTCATTAGCTGTTTAAAAAGTATGAAATAGAATTAACAGTATCAAGTATTCACACACAAAGGGCAAATGGGTGGATGACGTTCGACCCTCTTAAGAGATAAGAGGAAGACACTGCAAATCACAGATTTCTTGTGGGGGTGGTAATTGGCTTGAAACTGCAGATTATCATATATGTTAGCTTCCCCCGCCCCCCCAAAGTGTATGATGACAAGAAACTGGATATTTTAATTCTTTTCTTCAGTTTGCAAGGTTAAAACATAATAAAAGAAAATCAAAAGAACTGCAAATGAGTACACATATTTCCTTTCTTTTCACAAAAGCATAGATAGCACATGCCACTTCAAGTGGCATTAATCATTTTATGATTTTTATTACGTATCCCTCATCATCATTATATTATTTATTACTATCCTTGTTATTCATCATCAGCTTCATTAGTATTGTTATTATTTGTCATTATTGTTATTATCATTATCTTATCACTATTAACTTCATATTTTTATTAATTAATTTTTTATTTTTCTTTATTATTGCTGTGATGATTTATTATTAACGTTTTTATTATTTCCTTTATTATTGCTGTTATTATTCTTATTAATTATTATATTATTATTATTAATATTACTATTATTATTATTATTATTATTATTATTTTTATTAATTATATTTTATTATTTCTATCATTATTATCATTACTATTAATTATCATTATTTTCATTATTATCATTATTATTATTATTATTATTATCATTATTATTATTATTATAGAACATTGTTATTATTTCTACGCCAGTGGGTCTTTGTCTCCTTGGTGCGAAACATGTGTTACCATGAAAATGGATGACCTGGGCATGTGTTACATGAAGGGACCTGGGCAAACACGACGCCAACTGGCTGTGAGCGGAGGAGCGGAGGAACAAGCCAGGAGACGCAGTTGGGTGCTGCTCCTGTGAAGACCTCGTGTGTGCCCTTGGGTGACCTGAGATAACCTGGTGTTGCCCTGTTATAAGCTGTATTGTGCTGTGTGACATTCTGGTTTCCCCCCTGTTTGTGGCCTATAGAAAGTGTAAACGGTAAATCTATATCTTGTGTAAATAGACGGAAAGACTGTCATGTTTGTTTTACTCCGTGCCTCTGCCTCGCCACTTGGCGTTTGCTCTCCTGGTGTTCTGGGGACGCTGTGGTGTTCGTGCCTCTTGGAGCTGTTCAGTGTTCACGACCCTGTGGATAGGCACTCCGTCTGCCTAGCCTGCCTTGTGTTTGGTGGCAGAGAGAACGAGGGCCGGTCGGCGTAACAATATGTGTCAGAGTGGGATTTTGTGATATTTGATCAAGTGAGACGCGCCGATTTTATCATGTCCAAAGATGGCGGCAGCCATGAGGGAGAGGAGGCTATGACTGAGGCAGCCGAGTGAGGTGAAAGCTGAGCCAGATGGACCTGACACTGCATGCTGGCCGGTATGAGGGAGGAAATGGCACAAAGGGCCAGAAGAGCAGGAACAGAGGGAACGACGAGCTGCGCACCATCTCGTCGAGATGGTGCAAGGAGGCAGAGGAACAGTTTCTGCCGCCTTGTTGAGGTGCTACAGAGCCATTCTTGCATCTGTGAAGATGGAAACTCCAGCATACCTGACAGAAGGCCTGCAACAGTCGTAGAAGGTGACCTGATGGAGGAGGTGCAGACTCTGAAGGGCGAGGTTAGGGCCTGATGAAGTGAGGAGGAAAGGCGCGTCACGATAGTAACGTTGCAAACAGAGAAGGCAGACGAAGGTTCTGGCAACAGATGCCGAGAGTGTCAGATTTACTGGGTCTGCTTGGGGTCCGTGGGCAGGAAACGCCCCGGGCCTCGCAGCGTCGTGTTCGCAGACAGTGGTCGCCACAGAAGGCTGGGGACCCATCGAACCGCTCCCTTGGGTATGGTGGCGGCCAACCTCGGACCCGGTCAACCCGCCTCGTTGCCTCCCTCACCCCCTTCCTCCCCCCCAGGTGTGTTAGTCAACGCACGCGTTTCTCCACCCTGCGCACCCTCGGCCGTCCAGACATTTCGTGAAGGCGTTAAGCCACTGAGTACGACGGGACGGTGGCCTGGGAGGGCATATGATTGCCCGAATTGTGAAATGCCTTTTTTTGGCATCTGCCCGGCTGGATCCAGAAGTAAAGGCCCTGCAGCTGGTACAGCGCTAAGGTAGCCCGGCGGTGGAAGTGTTGGGCATCTGCCGGCATCCGCAACAGGCCTCTTACACCTAGCGTGGCAGAGGCTTTTGAAAGACGCCGTTTCGGGCACCCCACCAGGGCCGAAGGTGTATATCGGGCCCCACTTGAAGAAGCGGACTCGTGGTAGCGTTGGCGAGACAACTGTCCCCAACTGCGCAGGATGTTGGACGGCGCTGGTAGGAGGTGTCTAACCTGTCTGCTGCGGAAGAGATGATCGTGGTCCTGGCCCGATTTCTTTCCTTTTGTTGACGCTTTACAGGACCAGCAGCTGCAAATCTACGTCAAGCGAGGCACACCCTGAGGACCTGCAGGTGGCGCTGGCGAGGGCCTTGGAGTTCGAGGCCTTCCTGAAGGCACGAGTGGCCTAGGGCCATCCGCTCAGCCCCGCCGTGAACCTCCGGGGCCGGAAGGCTAAAGTTGGAGAAAATAGCATTGAGGAAGTCTATCCCGAGAACTTTCCAAGGCTTGGTGTTGGGGGCTGCGGAGAGGTAGGGCACAGACGTAGTCCAGTGTCAGAGGGAGCGAGAACACGTCCTCTCACCGGACGGATTCTGTGCCTTCCAGCAGTGCTGCAAGGACTGTGGCAGGTATGGTCACCATCTGAGCGCATGTCCTAAGGCTAAGGAAGTGGTACAAGGCGGAAAAGCTGGAAGAAGGGGGGCCGAACCCAGCCTCCTCGGTTCCCGGGGCCCCGACTTGGTAAGCTGCCGTTCGAACTCCAGCACGATGTCAGGTGGAGGGCTCAGTAGATGGAAGCCATGCCGCCTGAACAGTGGACACTGGGGGCTGAGAAGAGCCCTAGTGCGGCCTGAATATGTTTGGCCACTATGCGACTTCCAGACGCACCACAGACTGTGTGGGTCACGGGGCATTGTGTGCTAGCTCCCAAAGGGCCAGTGGAGGCTCGTAATTGGGCGTGGGCAGCACGGTTCAGCGCTGCCGGTATATGTGGCCGTCTGGACGACACTGCTTGCTGGGCCCTTGACTACCTGACGCAGAGTGAGGCCTTGGTGTCGACCTTGGACGGAAGCTGGTGAGGGTGCACGTGAAAGATGTTGCCCTTGCTTTCCAGAGGTTGGCTGGTGCAGAGTTCTGGCTGAACGACTGCACCTTGCCCCCAGGACAGAGTCTTGGGGTATGAGATACCCCTCTGGGTGCCACTGCCAATCTACCGCCGACCACACCTCCCTCCAGAGCGACTACCAGCGAGAGCGAAGAAGTCCGCGCTGGATGTCAAAGTATTTTTGTGTTTCTGAGAACTGATTTACAGTTACGGTTACTTTTTGTTTGAAAGAATTTTGTTTGTTCCTGAGGACTAATTTTATGTAAATTTTCTTCTGTATTTTGTTCATGTTTCGTTATGTCAGAGCAGACGGGCGTCTGCTTGAAGGGGGGGAAGTGCTACGCCAGTGGGTCTTTGTCTCTGTGTGAAACTGTATTCAGAAAAGGATGACCTGGGCATGTGTTAACATAAGGGACCTGGGAAACAACACGACGCACTGGCTGTGAGCGGAGAGCGGAGGAACAGCCAGGAGAACGCAGTTGGGTGCTGCTCCTGTAAGGACCTTCGTGTGTGCCCTTGTGACCTGAGATAAACCTGGTGTTGCCACTGTGTGACATGCTGGTTTTCCCCTGTAATTGTGCCCTATAGAAAAGTGTACGGTACAATAACTTGTGTAAATAGAGGAAAGTACTGTCATTTTTTGTGTTTACTTCGTGGCCCTGCCCTCGCCGCACTTGGCGTTTCCTCTCCTGGTGTTTCTGGGACGCTGTGTGTTCGTGCCTTCTTGGAGCTGTTCAGTGTTCCGACCCGGTAATATAAACATGCCGTCTGCCTAGCCTGCCTTGTGTTGGTGGCAGAGAGACGAGACGAGGCGACCGGCGTAACCATTTTTTTTTATTATTATTATAATATTAATATTATTATTATTATTATTATTATTATTATTATTATTAGTATTAATACATTATTATCATCCCATCGAGCATTATGATTACAATTATGAATTATTGTTATTGTTATTGTTATTGTTAATCTTATTATTATCATTATCATTATTACTATACTATTCTTATTTTATTATATTTTATAATAATTATTATTATTATTATTTTCCATTATTTTTGTTATTTTTCATTATTATTATTATTATTATATTTATTAATTATTATTCTTATTATTATTATTATTATTATCCATTATTATTGTTATATCATTTTTTATTATTGATATTAAATTTTTATTTTCATTTTTATTTCATTTTCAATTTTTCATTTCTCATTTTTCATTTTCTATTTTCATTTCTATTTTCATTTCTATTTGTATTTTTATTTGTATTTTTATTTGTATTTTGATTTCTATTTTTATTTCTATTTTTATTTTTATTTTTATTTTTATTTTTATTTTTATTTTTATTTTTATTTTTTTATTTTTATTTTTATTTGTTATTTATTTTTATTTTTATTTTTATTTTTATCATGAATATAGTATTAGTAGTAGTAGTACCATTATACCTTTAATTATTATCATCTTTATCATTTTACCACTATCATTACTATTATCATATTTTTTATTGGGTTATTATTGCTATTTATTAACTATAATAATAATATTATTATTATTTTTCATTATTACTTAATTATTATTAGTAGTAGTATTATTGTTAATATCAATAAATATAGTAACTTTATTATCATGATTATTATCATCGTCATTCATCATTATTATTATTATTATAATATCATTATTATTATTTTATAATCATCATTAATATTATTGTTATAATTATAATAATTATATTTTTATTATTATGATTTTTTATTATTTATTATTATTATTATACATTATTATTAATTATTTATTATTATTATTAATTATTATTATCTATTACTATTATTGTTTGATGTTGTTGTTGGTGTTATTTATTACCGTTTCTATTATTATTATTATTATTATCATTATTTTTTTTTTTATCATCATTACTTTTATTATTACTATTATTATTATTAATTATTATAGGTTAATTATTATTATCATTTTATTGTTGGGTTATTACTATTATTTTCATTTTCATTATTATCATTATCATTATCCATGTTATTATCATTACTATTATTATTATTGTTGGTGTTGTTTATTATCATTATTAGCATAGTTTTCATTAATTGTTATATTTTTTATTTATTATTATTGTTTATTATTATTATCATTATGACTATTATTATCAATATCCTTACATTAATTCATTATTATTATTATTACATCATTTGTTATTATCATACTATTGTCATTATCTTCATTATTATTGTTATTATTACTATTATCATTATATTTCATCATTATTACTTTTTTTATTATGTCACTATATTATAATTATTGTTTGTTTGTTTATTGTTATTATAAGTATCATCATCTCATCATATCATGCATCATCATCATCAATCATCTCATCATCATAATCATCAATCATCATCATTATTATTTGTTATAATAAAAAGATATTTTATTATTATTACTATTATTATTTATTATTATTATTATCATTAGTAATTATTTTATTATTATTATTATTATTATTATTATTATTACTATCATTATTTATTATTATTATCTTATTATATCACTGTTATTATTATCATTATTAAGTATTGTATTTATCATTATTTCATAATTATCATCGTTATTATTATTATCATTATTATCATTATTATCAATATTATCAATATTATTATAAGATTATTTTATTACAATCATTATTACTAAACCCCCCCCCAATTATCATTATTACTATCATTATTAATATATATAATATAGATATATATATCTAGATATATATTATATATATTTTCATATTGTATATGTATATCTTTCTATATATACTTATATAAATATTTATATATATATTATTATTTATGTATATTTATATATATCATATATATATATATAATAGATATATATCTATATATATCTAGTATATTATATAATATATATATATATACTTTATATATATATATATATAGTATAATATATGTATATACATATGTATAAATATATCTATAGTTATATATGACTAATATAATATATATGAAATATATAAATTATATATAGATAAATATATAATATATCTATATACTTATATATAGTATATATGACTATATATAATAT
>NW_023639748.1:30000-37500 GCF_015228065.2 Penaeus monodon
TAATATATATATATGTTAGATTTAAATATAAATGTAATTAATATATATATATACATATATATATATATATATATATATATAAATTAAAATATGTAATATATATATATATAAATACTAAGATATATATGTATATATTATATATATACCTATATATATTCTATATATCAGTGATTTATATATATACTTTCTTATTTATGACAAATATTTTTTTGATTTTATTATATCTATACTATTTTATTTATTTTATTTATTTATTTATTATTTATGAATTTATATATAATATATATATTATATATATATATATATCTCATATATATATTTATGATTTATGATATATCTATATGTAAATTATATATTATCTAGACATAATATCTATCTATCTTTGTTTATGTAGTTTATGATTTATATATAATATTTCTATATATATATATATCTATTTTACATTTATTTTTTTTATTTATTTATATATATCTATTATATCTTTTCCTGATTTATCTATATGTATATACATCATATATATATATATATTATATATATATATATATATATATATATATATATATATATCTATCTATATTAATGATTTAATATATGTATATATATATAAATCATTATTATATCTATAGATATACTATATATATATATATATATTATATATATCTATATTATATATATATATATATATATATATAATTATTATACTCACGTATATATCCTCTCATCTATATACTACTCTCTCTATATATCTATATCTTGCACGCATCCATAAATACATATCTCTATCTCTATCATATATATACAATATATCTACTATCTCTCTATATATCATAGCTAGATAGCTATTTTCATAGTAAGACATATATCATCTAGCTCCTATCTTTGTTATATCTATCTCTTATATATATATACTCTTCTCTTCGTATAAATTTTCTTCTCTCATGTATCTCCCTCCACTCTCCCTCTCTTCCCTCCCAACACTCTATCTCTATATATCTCTCTATGTATCTTTTTTTCTTCTCCCTCTTTCCTACTGACTCTCTCCCTCTCTAGATTCTCCTCTCTCTCTCTCTATCTAATCTTATCTCTCTCTATTCTCATCTCTCTCTCTCTCACTTGCCAATATCTATCTATCTACTCTCTCTATACTATACATTATCTCTCTCTCTCTATATCTCTCTCTCTCTCATATCTCTCTCTATCGTCTCTTTTTATCATATATCTATCTATTTATGTCATTTTACATGTCTATATATCTATATATACTCTATATAATCTTTATAAATTTTATACTCTATATATATCTATTCTCTCTCTATACTCTATATCTACTCTCCTCTCTATCTATCTACTCTATATATCCTATATCTCTCTCTCTCTATATATGTCATGTATAATATTTATAAATATCTATGAACATAAATATGAATATATATATATATTATATATATATATATAGATTATATAATATAATAAATAATTACTATATATTCTATCTAGTATTAATGTATAAATATGTATATAAAAGGCGTGACCACGAGAGATTGTTAGAGGATGTTTTGTATTAGTAGCGGGTGGGTCTGACGTGGTGCGTGATGACTTGATAGTTAAACTGTCACACAACCTCTCCCAGAACCCAAAGGCAAGCCTTGCCTTTAGGTTTCAATTCGACACTGGTACCTCTAGTAACGGCATGGCTGACTTTATCGAGTTCCAACTACCGCAGAAATCTCTCTGCAATTGAGAGGATTCCTGCAGGGAGTGTGACCTGTGCAGTCCGCCAGCGCCAAAGGCCGAAGCCATGCCATTTAAGGCTCTACAGAAACTTTGCAGAGACGACTCCGTTTGTCATTGCTCCGGCTGATAACGGTGGCGGTATCGTAATCATAATATACCGATTATGTCATACGATGGAAATGCTGCTCTCCCGACGTATAAATTTACAGGAAAGCCAGGACAGGAAACGCGCAGGATAGGTCCCTAGAATAACAGAGGCAGAAGGAGGATCCTCCAAGGTTCGGAAGGGCGAAGGTCTTTGCTGCATCTGCTCGAGGAGACACCACGCACGCCGACACCATCACAACGGGACCGGATGCCCACACCGGTTTAGCAAAAGCTTGCAGCACTTCTATCGAGAGCTATAAACTCCCATCAGGCGGTTGTCCAATCTGTCAAACACCACCGATATGATGGCCACTGCTAAAAACGTCGGAGATATGCAAAAGCTTCGCGTCAATCGCTCTTCACCACGTTGCCGATTGACGGGCCATCGAAGCTGCAGAAAGAGCGCTGACAGGAATGGACGAGGATGGGAACTACCGCTGGCCGAGAGATGATTATGTCCGCACTCCATCGGCCTCTGCGTGAGTTTGGCCGTTTTCGAATTCGAGGACGTGAGTACGAGCAAATCCAAGGGACTTGCCTTGGGGTCACCTCTGTCATCGCAGTCCTTGCCCAGCTGTTTATGGAAACCCTCGAGCTGACCACTACCGGAACATCGTGGGAATAATGTAGTCTGTATTCGTTACGTAGATGACATCCTTGCTGTAGTGGCCGACCAAACAACCTTCAAGAAACTCCTACACAGACTAAATGCAGTGCATCCCTTCCATACGTTCACCACCGAAGAAGGAGAAGAATGAACCGCTTCCTTTCCACCGACACCCTAATCCATAGAAGACCTGACGGCCGGTGTTTCTCTGTATAGAGAAAGCCCCACTAGTATAGATGATTTTCATACATTATTTCCTCTGCCCAACAGTCCGAACAAAGAAGGCGTGGTCATTGGTTTCTTCTTCCGAGCACTTAGAATATGCAGCCCGGAGTTCCCGAAAGAAGAAATGCAGCATGGCGTCAGCAACACCATTCCAGCGCCTCCGTTACCCTCGCGCCTTACTCAGCCACCTTCGACGCCATTACGAAAACGATCATGACCATCATGAGGGGACGTCACACAGAACAAGACACAGAATTATCACCCCTCACTCACAGCTTGCAGAACATCTATAGGCCCTGGTGGGCCAACACTATGAAGATAGTACCACCTCTGGCAAGAAGATCGGAGACATCGTCAGGGAAAAGAGATCAGACACAACAGACCGCGCAGCCAGGTGTATAGGCATACCTGTGGTGGCTGCGATAAAGGTATACATAGGTGAAGAACAGGACGTGGCCTCCATGAACAAACGTATCGACCTAGCACCGCAGCGCCCTTCCGACGACACGACAATGAGGAGCGCCTTCGTTGTTCACGTCGATCCGACGGCCATCTCCCCAAATGGTCCCAGGCTCCATTATTAAACAAGGCCTGCCCCCCGACAAGAAGATGGTAGAAGCGGCGTTTCATACACACACTAATCAACTTCACACACCGAAACAGGGAGCCACGAACTAGCGCAAGGTCGTCGCACACCTGATTACCGACGTGACCTGGACCGCCTAGTACATGTATATATCCTCTATGGTAGGCTCCTAGTCTTATATGCCCTGATTGAAGCCATAAAGATGCGAACAGGCCTTCGGCATATTTCGCGTGTTATCTTGTACTTCCCTTTGGGCGTTGTTCTAACTCGCATATAATACACACACACACACACACACACACACACAACACACACACACACACACACACACACACACACACACACACACACACACATATATATATATATATATATATATATAATATATTATATTATATTTGTGTGTGTGTATATATAGCTCATCTCTATAGATGTATATATATATGTATATATACTATATATATATATATAGTATATATATATATATATACATTATATATATATCTATTATAGTATATAATTAATATCGTATATATGGAATATAGAAATTATTTTATATATATTATATATATATATAATATATATATATATATATATCTATATATATATATATAATATATACAATACATATCATATATATATATATACATATATCTATATCTATATACTATAATATATTATATGTACTATATGAATATATATATCTATTTAATATAATATATAATTATATATATATATATATATGAAGATCTATCATATATATATATCATATATTATATAAGATATTTAAATATATATTATAATATATATATATAATATCTAATATAATAATATATAATCTATATATATCTATGAATATATATAAATATATATATATCATATGTAATTATATCTTATCTAGATATATATACTATATATATATATATATATATACATATATATGTATTATATATGATATATTATCTATAATATCTATTACATATATATAGTATATATTATATATATAAATATATATAAATATATATGAAATCTATATGACATATCTATATTCAATGACTACCACTGATTATCTATATATATAGCATATATCTCTATACTACTATATATCTATCTCTCTCTATCCCTATCTTATATATATTCAAATACTATTATATATGTATAATATATAAATATATTATATAATATTTTTTCCCCCCAAGTATATACCTATATATAATCATATATATATATATGCTATATACTATATATATATATATATGTCTCTATATATATATATATATATATATTATATATTATATATATTCATATATACTATATTATTGTATATATATATATATGTATATATATATATATATATTATATATAATATTCAATATATACTATATATATCTGTATCTTATATAAAATATATTATATATATTCATATTACTATAGATATATGTATATATATATATATATATATATATCTCTGTCTACTACTATATATCTATATTATATATCATATATATATCTATATTATATATATATATATCTATTATTACTGTCTATTAATTATATATATATCTATCTAGATACTATTATCTATATATACTCTATATCTCTATCTTATATAACTATCTGTCTATCTATCCTCCTACATCACTCTATATATAATCTTCTATCATATATATATATTATATCATCTCTGTATTATAATTATATATATAGTCATAGTGGATCTCGCTATATATTGTCTCTATATCATAATTCACATACCTCTCCTCTATCTAGCTAGATCTCTTTCATATATCTACTCGTATCACAAATCTAACCAATATCAAGATATATAGATCCCTATAAATATATACTATATATATATCTATATATATATATATCTATGATATATCCTAAATATTATATAAGTCTATATCTAATCTCTCCTAACCTCTCTGCCACCTTTATCTACCTCTCTCTCTATCTCTCTATCATATCTTCTCTCTTACATCCTGCTAGTCCCTCATGCTCATGCTCGGAATAATGATTGTACTCCTCCTCATCTTGATACTAATCCTGCGAATACTTGCAATCCTGCACTACTAATGCATCCTACTCATCATGATGATCTTATATACTAATGATCAACTACCAATATTAATCATGATAATAATCCCAGTGTTATAATCCTGCATACTACTACTAAACGCCATGACTAGTCCTACTCCTCATCCTCCTCATACTCATAATAATAATAATACTCATGATAATCCTCTATCATAATTAGTATAATAATAATAATATCTTTTTTTAATATAACAAATAATAATGATAGATGATGTATGATGATGATGATGATGATGATGATGTTGATGATGATGATTATGATGATGATACTTAATAAATAACAATAAACAACAAACAATAATTACATAATGATAGTGATCATACTAAAAAAGTAATGATGATAATGTAATGATAATAGTAATCATACCAATAATAATGAAGATATGACAATAGTAATGATAATAACAATGATTAATAATACTAATAATGATATTAATGATAGGATATTGATAATAATATGTCAATAATGATAATAATAATAACATAATATAAAAAAATATAACAATATGAAACTAGTGCTAATAATGAATAATAACACACCACCAATAATAATAATAATAATTATAATGATAATGATAATGATAATAATGAAAATGCTAACATATAGTAATAACACAATAATAATGTAATAATAATTAACTATAATAATATAACAATAATGGATCCTAATAATAATAAAAAAATAATATTGAGTTAATAATCATAACAATGATAATGATATATAATGATAATAATAATAACAATGACAATACTGAAATGGTGAATAATAATAATATTTATTTTTAAAAAAGTATTAAAAGTAATGATGATAAAAAAATAAATGATAATAATAATAATAATAATCAACAATAATAATAATAACAATACTAACAAATACTAACATAATATTAATGATAATAATAATAATAATTAATGATAATAATAACCACAACAATAATAATAATAGTAATAATAGAATAATGATAATAAAATGGTAAATAATACCCAACAACAACATCAACAATAATGTAATATAATAATAATAATAATAATAAATAATAATAATAATATAATAATTAATAGATGATAATGACGATGATAATAATCATGATAATAAAGTTAATAATATTTAGTGATAATTAACAATAATACTACTACTAATAATAATTACAGTAATAATAAATAATAATAATATTATTATATTAGTTAATAATAGCAATAATAACAATAAAAAATATGATAATAGTAATGATAGTGGGTAATGATAAAGTGATAAAATAATGTATTAATGGTACTACTACTCACTACGACTATATTATGATAAAAAATAAAAATAAATAAAAACTAAACTAAAAATAAAAATAATACAAATACAAATACAAAATACAAATGAAAATGAAAATGAAATGAAAATGAAAATGAAAATAGAAAATGAAAATGAAAATGAAAATGAAAATGAAAATAATATCAATAATAATAATAATGATAATAACAATAATAATGATAATAATAATAATAATACTAATAATAATAATATAATACTATAATAAATAATAATAATAAAAATAACAAAAATAATAAATAATAATAATAATTGTAATCATAATGATGATGTGGATAATAATAGTATTAATAATAATAATAATATAATAATAATAATATAATAATAACTTTAAATAGTAATATTATTAATAATAATATGTTACGCCGGTCGCCTCGTCTCGTCTCTCTGCCACAACACAAGCGAGGCTAGGCAGACGCATGTTATATACAGGGTCGTTGACACTGAACAGCTCCAAGAGGCACCGAACACCACAGCGTCCAGAACACCAGGAGAGGAACGCCAGTGGCGAGGCAGGGCACAAGTAAACACAAAATAGACAGTCTTTCCTCTATTTACACAAGTATTTACCCGTACACTTTTCTATAGGCACAATACAGGGGGGGGAAACCAGCATGTCACACAGGGCAACACAGGTTTTTATCTCAAAAAAAGGTCACAAGGGCACACAGAGGTCCTTACAGGAGCAGCACCCAACTGCGTCTCTGGCTTGTCCTCCGCTCCTCCGCTCACAGTCCATTGCGTCGTGTTTTCCCAGGTCCTTCATGTTAACACATGCCC
>NW_023639749.1:0-5000 GCF_015228065.2 Penaeus monodon
ATAATGTATTTATATATGTTTATATATTGATGTATGTATTTTTTATATGTATGTATTGTTTTAAATTTATGTATATATATTATAGTTTATATATTTGTATATTTTTATTATATATTATTAGTATGTATATATGAAATTATATGTATATTATGTATGTATATATGTTGTTTATGTATATTATTATAATATGTATATATATGTAATTATTATATATATATGTAGTATGTTGTAAAATTTTTGTATATATATTTATTGTATATATAAAAGGAAACACCCACTCCCGGGAAAAAGGCGGGGGACCCTCCCACGTACTCACTCCAAGAGCATCACAACTAAAAACTAAAATTAAGTATCATGCTTTACCACGGCGGCTCGACATGAACCTACCTTTAAAAAAAAAAAAAAAAAAAAAAAATATGAAATTTTACTATATATCATTGTATCACAAAAATAAATAATAAATAATTTTAATTATAATATATTTATATTATTATATATATATATTATATATACATACATTAAATAACACCCCCACACAAAACACACACACACACACACACCCCCACACACACCATTATATATTATTTATATATATATTAATTTATCATATGTATATATAAAATTATAATTTTTATATATATATATAATATATATATATATATATTATATTATATAAAATTTTAAATTATTATATTTTAATTATATGTAAGTATATATGGCGGACTCAAGACGCACGACGAAAATCGGTTCGTGGGTTCGATCCCGGCCGGCTCGTTTCCCTTGGGCGGAACTTCACCTCGATTGCCTACCTAGCCCGGGGTGCCAAACCCACTCAACCCGTCCCGGGGTAAATAAGAGGGTTAACTCGAAAAAAACCCCGGGGCGGAAGGAAATGGAAAACCACCGCTCTAAATTGCAAAGAAAAAATCATGGAACCCCAGACGTCAACCCCGCGGGGGCCGAATGGTTAGAGCGCGGACTCAAACTGTAACGAGGAATTGAATTCGGGATTCAAGTCACCGACCGCCCGTTTTTCCCTTGCAAAGAACCTCCCCTTTGGGATTGCCCCTTCCACGGGGGGGCCAAGGGGGGCCAAAGTCAATGCTGTCCCAACCCGGGATAAATAAGAATGTTTCCCAAAAAGTACCCCCGGGGCCTCTCCGGGAAAGGACTGGGCCCCCTCCCACGACTCCCCCAAAGCTCCACATAAAAAAAACAACATTAAGTATCATCTGTCCCGGCGGCTCAGACATGAACCTACCGTTAAAAGAAAAAGAATATGTATATATATGTATATGTATATTTATATATATATATCAATATAATATATATTATATATATTATATAATAAATACCATATATATATTATGTTGTTTGTGGTGTGTGTGTGTGTGTGTGGGTGTGTTGTTGTGGTGTGTGTTTGTGTGTGTGTGTGTGTGATAGTATTTAATTGCACGCACGACAGAAACAAGGGGCACGCCACAACACGCGCCCACACGTACCACCGCACGCACACTACACACGCGCACGCACACCACACGTACACACGGGGGACGCAACTACACACGCCCCCCCAAAAAGAACCGCCACCGCACACAAGCGCACGCACAGAAACACACGCGCCCCACACAAAACCCGCGCACGCCACGTACACGCGCCCCACACGAAACAACCCACGCACCGTCCACGGCACCCAAACTACACCGCGCACGACACTACACACGCGCACCACAGTACACACGCGCACCACACCCCACGCACACGTAACAACGCGCCAGCACCGTACCCCGCGCACCCACTTTCCACCCGCACGCACATACACGCACACGCGCACAACGCACAAGACGCACACGCACACCACACCACACACCACACACAACACAACACCACACCAACACACCACACACACACAACACACCCCACACACACCATTATATGTATAAAAATATTTATATTTTATATTTTTTTTAATATATATATATATATTATAAATATATATATATATTATATATATTATATATATATTTTATTATATATATAAAATTCTGTGTGTGTGGTGTGTGTGTGTGTGTGTGGTGTGTGTGTGTGTGTGTGTTGTTGTGTGTGTGTGTTGTGTGTGGTGGGGTTTGTGTGTGTGTGTATCTACTCTATCTCTCTCTCTATATAAAATTCTCCACACAAGCCCATACCCAAGAACACCAAATTTGTTGTTTTTTTTAAGCTTGTACTCACATTTGCATGACGGTTCAAGTAAACTAAAAACCGGGGGGGGCATAACAAACGTTCTGCTTTTTTAACGCGTTTGAAACGAAGGGCAAGGAGTTGCATTGCAAAAACTCACTAATTTGTTTTATCTTTCACAACAAGTGGATTTGGTTTGTCTCATAAACTGTATTTGGTTTTAAAATTGACAAGATTTTTATAATGAAAACCTGAAGTCATCAAACATACAATTTACTCTATAAAGGAACATGGGATATTTCCAAGATTTTATTTTTTAAGATACAACAGTATTTACAAATCACGACAAAAACACCCCCGCATGCACCACCCACACACACACCAAACCCCACAACCACACCACACACACACACACACACACCACACACCCACACACCACACACGCAACGCACCGCACAACACCACACACCACACCCCAAACCCCACGCACACACACGCACACGCCACTCACACGCACACGCCCTCCCCCCCCCACACACCCACCCACACACACACACACAACACCCCCACAAAAACACACACAAAACAACCACCCCCCACACACACACCCACACACACAGACCAACACACAACCCCAAAACACACTACACACACACACACACACACAACAACCCCACAAACACAAACACACACCAAAACCCAAAAAACCCCCCAAACCCCCACCCCCACACACACGAGACACACACAAGCAAAAAACACCACCCACACACCAAACCCAACACACACACCCACACCACACACCCCACACACCACACACACCACACCACCACACCCACACACCACAAACACACCCACCACACCCACAAACCCCCACACATATTTATTTTTTAAACTGTTGACATTTCTACTTTTTTGCTTTCTGTTTCGGTTTCTCATCCTGTTTGGGAAATTTAACGGTTCGGGGCGTGTAATGACGCTTGGGATGTTCGAAAAAGTCCTTTACTTTGAAAAATTTTGCAAATCAATCGGCAAGATTATCTCGCTTTAGCTAATCAACTATATTTTAGCTTCTAATTGCCTTCGTCACTTATTGCTATACCAAAACCTTTGATATAAAAAAGATTTGCATAAATTTTGAGGGGTTTTGGGAAAGGGTCGTATTTTGCGCCCTGTTCGTCTCGTATATATAAGCAGCACGCTATGGGCGAAACTGAACCCCTTATGGCATCCTGACTTTTATAACACATAAAGACAGGGAATAAAATTGTTTATGTTGGGATATAGGGGATCAATATAAAAATATTTTATATATATATTAAATTTTATATATAGAGAGAGAGAGAGAGGAGAGGAGAAGAGGAGTGGTGGTGGGGTGTGTTGTGTGGTGTGTGTGTGTGTGTGTTGTGTGTTTGTGTGTGTGTGTTGTGTGTGTGCTATAACCTATTTTAACCAAGGATATATATATATAATTATATATTTAAAATTTATATTATTAAATTATATTTAGTATTATTTTGTTATATATATTTTTAAAATTTAAAATAATTTTATATAATAAATATATATAATTGTAATATTTATTTATATAAAATTTATTATTTATATATTATATAAAATATATATTATTTAGATATAATTATAATATATTATTTTAAAATATATTATTATATATACAATATATTTAAAATACATATTATTTTAACATAATATTATAAAATTATAATATAATATATATATAAAAATTTAAAAATTATAAATATTTAATATATATTATAATATATTATATATATATATATGTATGTATCTTTTTCTTTTAACGGGAGGGTTCATGTCTGAGCCCCCGTGTCACAGCTGCTACTTTAATTTTAGTTTTCATGTTTTGATGCTCTTGGAGTGAGTACGTGGTAGGGTCCCCAGTTCCTTTCCACGGAGAGTGCCGGTGGTACCATTTAGGTAATCAGTCTCTCTATTTATCCGGCCTTGGGACCAGCACTGACTTGGGCTGGCTTAGCCACCCAGTGGCTAGGTAGGCAATCAAGGTGAAGTTCCTTGCCCAAGGGAACAACGCGGCGGTCGGTGACTCGAACCCTCGAATTCAGATTGCCGTCGTGACAGTGTTGAGTCCGACGCTCTAACCATTCGGCCACCGCGGCCTTGACGATCATGGGCTTCCATGATTTTTTCTTAGCAATTTAGAGCGGTGGTTTGCTATTGCCTTCCTCCCGGTGTTTTTATTGAGTCACCATCTCTATTTACCCGGCACTGACTTGAGCTGGCTTGGCCACCCAGTGGCTATGCAGGCAATCGAGGTGAAGTTCCTTGCCCAAGGGAAACAACGCGGCGGTCGGTGACTCGAACCCTCGAACTCAGATTGCCGTCGTGACAGTCTTGAGTCCGACGCTCTAACCATTCGGCCACCGCGGCCCATATATATATATATATATATATATATATATATATATATATATATATATATATATAACATATATAATATATATGATATATATATATAATATATATATAATATATATATAACTATATATTATCATATAATTATATGTATATAATATATATATATAATATTAATATATATATATATTTATATATATATAATATATTATATTATATAATAAATATATATATTATATATATAATATATATATATATATTAAATATTTATTATATATATATATGGGGGCCGCGGTGGCCGAATGGTTAGAGCGTCGGACTCAAGACTGTCACGACGGCAATCAGAGTTCGAGGGTTCGAGTCACCGGCCGGCGCGGTGTTTCCCTTGGGCAAGGAACTTCACCTCGATT
>NW_023639750.1:0-11865 GCF_015228065.2 Penaeus monodon
GAAAAAAAAGATTTTTGGGGTATACCTCAAAAAATAATTTCGCTAGATTTTCCCGCTTTTTCGACTTTTTAGAAATATTTTTTTTACCTTTTTTTTTATTATGGGGAAAAATTCCCCCCCGTTATTATCATATTTTATCAGTTATCACAATATTATCATTATCATCATCATTATCATCATTTCATCATTATTTCAATTTTTACATCATTATTGCAATTAATCATCTTATTGCAATTATTTTCATTATTATTGCAATATTGCAGTTTTAAAAATATAATTTTTTCAAATATATAAAAACAAAAAAACAATAAATTAGAAAAAACAAAAATAATAACAATAATAACGATATTATAATAATTTTCTATATCATTTTTTAATTATTCGTTTTACGTAATTTTTACTGTTATAATAATTATTTTTCAATTTTACTACTATAAAAAAGATAATAATGATAAAAATAAAAAAATAATAAAATTAATAACGATTTTAATAATAATAATAAAATAAAAAAATGATAATAATAAAAATAATAATAATAATAATAATAAAATAAAAATAATACAAAAAAATAAAACAATAATAAAAATAATAAAATAATAATAATAATAATAAAAAAATAATAATAATAAAATTAAAAAAAATAATAAAAATAATGTAATAATAATAATAAAATGAAATATTGAAATATTAATTCTCATATTTTTCAAAATTCCTTTTTCTCCTTTTTTCCTATTATGTCATGATTAAAAATTTTTGGGAATTTTTAAAATTTTTACCCCAATTAAAATTTCCAAAATAAAAGAGAAATCGAAAAAAAAGTCATTTTGGAATATACCTCAAAAGGGTATTTCGCTAGATTTGCCCCTTTTTGACTTTTGGAAATTTTTTTCTTTTAAATTTTTTTATTATATATGGGGGCAATTCCCGTTTTTATCATCATTTTTATATGTTTTCTCAATTTATCATTTCTCACATTATCATATTATTGCAATTATATCATCATTATTTCCGTTATTATCATCATTTTTGCAATTATATCATTATTATTTCAATTTTTGCAGTTATAATATATAATTTTTTCAACTATACAAAACAACAACAATAATAATGAAAAACAATAATAAAACAATAAAAACGATATTATAATAATATCTATATATTATTTTAAATTAAATTTTTTATACAGAAATTTTACATTATAAAAATTATTTTTGCAAATTTTACACTAGTAAAAAAGATAATAATGATAATAATAAAATAATAAATTTAAAAACGATATTTAATAATAATAATAATAAAAGATAATAAAATGAAATAATAATGATAATAATAATATAATAATAATAAAAATAATAATAATAATTAAAATAATAATAGTGATAAAAAATAAAAATAATATAATATTTATAATATTAATAATCATCAAAGTTATCAAAATTCTCTTTATTCTACTTTTATCTCATTTTTGCATATTAATACGATTTTGTAATTATTTTCATTATTACCCTAATAATTTCCCCAATCTCAGAGAAACGAAAAAAAAGTCTTTGGAGTATACTCAAAAGCTATATTTCGCTAGATTTTGCCGCTTTTTCGACTTTTGGGGAATTTTTTTTTTTATCTTTTTTTTCTTTTACCTTTTGTTTATTTTATATGGAGAAAATTCCTGTTATTATCATCATTATTATCATATTTTCTCAAATTACCCTTATCATCATCATTTCAATTATCATCATTTTTGCAATTATTATCACATTATTGTAATTATTATATCATTATTGCAATTTTTATCATTATTTTTGCAATTTTTGCAGTTATAAAATATAATTTGAACATACTAATAACAAAAAAAGTAAAAAGAAATAACAATAATAATAACAAAAATAAAGTATAATTTACCTATATCATTTTTTTAATTTAAATCGTTATTTCATAATTATTAGTTTTAATAATTATTTTTTGCAATTATACTACTATAAAAATGAAATAAAGATAATAAAAAAAAAATAATTATAAGAATTTATAAAAATAATAATAATAATAATGATAAAAATAAGATTAAAATAATAATAGTAATAATAATAATAAAATGATAATATTTATAATAATTAAAACCACAAATGTTTTTCAAAATTTTTTTTTCTCATTTTTCCTCATTAGTCATGATTAATACGATTTTTGGGAATATTATCATTATTACCCTAATAATTGTAAAACACAGAGAAATCGAAAAAAATCATTTTTTGGGGTTTCTCTAAAAAGGGATATTTCGTAGATTTTGCTGCTTTTTCGACTTTTGGGAATTATTTTTTTTTATCTTTTTTTTGTTTAAAAGGAGACAATTCCTGTTATTATCATCAATTTTTTCATGATTATCATCAATATTATCATTTTCATCATCATTATCATCATTATTGCAATATTATCATCATTATTGCAAATTTTTTCATATTTTTGCAATTTATCATTATTATTGCAATTTTTGCAGTTATAATAATAATTTTTTTAACTATACAATAACAAAAAAAATAATAATAGAAAAAAAAAATAAAATAACCCAATTAACGATATTATAATTTTATTTTATATTTTTTTAATTAATATGTTTTTTGAATAAATTTTTACTGTTTTAATTATTTTTGCAATTATATACTGTAAAAAAAAGATAATAAAGATAATGATAACAAAAATAATTTAATAACGATATTATAAAATAATAATAAAAATAAAAATGATAATATAATGAAATAACAAAAATTTAAAAATAAAAAATAATAATAATAAAAATAACAATAATAAAAAATCAATAATAATAATAAAAATAATAAAAATAATAATAATAAAATAATAATAGTAAACAAAAAATAAAAATAAGAAATATTGATAATATTAATAACATCAAATGTTACAAAATTTCTTTTAAAAGAATTTTTTAACATTTGATGATTTTTAATATTAAATATCATCATTTAATTTTATTTTTTAAAATTTTTATTATTATTTTTATTATTATTTTTATTATTATTATTTTTATTATTTTTATTTTTGTTATTATTATTATTGCTATTTTTATAAATATTATTATTATTATTATTATTATCATTTAAAATCATTATTATTATTTTTATTTTTATTTTTTTTATTATAAATCGTTTTTAATATTATTATTGTTATTTTTACATATTATCATTTTTACTAGTAGTATAATAGCAAAAAAATTTTATTAAAAGTAAAAATTACTGTAATAACGATATTAATTTTAAAAAAGATATAGATTTATTATAATATCGGGTTATTGTTATTATTATTGTTATTTCTATTTTATTTTTGTTTATATTAGTATAGTGCAAAATTTATATTATAAACGCAAAATTCAATAAAAGTGAAATAATTGAATAATGATGAAATAATTGCAATAATGATGATATTAATTGCAATAATGAGATAAAAAATTGCAATAATGATGATAAGATGATAAAGATGATGATAAGATAATTAGTATAATCATGATAAAATGATGATAATAACAGGAATTGGGCTCCCTAATAATAAAAAAGGTAAAAGAAAAATAATCCCCAAAAGTCGAAAAACCCGGGAAAAACTATCGAAATATAGCCTTTTGAAGTATACTCCCAAAAAGAGTTTTTTCGATTTTTTGATGATTTTTGGGAATTATTAGGGTAATAATGAAAATAATTTCCAAAATCTTTTAATCATGACAATAATGAGGAAAAAGGAGAATAAGAGAATTTTGATAAAAATTGATGATTATTAAAATTATAATATTACATTATTATTATTTTATTTCTATTACTATTATTATTTTTATTATTTTATTATTTTATTATTTTTATTATTATTTTATTATTATTATTATTATCCATTTTTTTATCATTATTATTATCATCATTTTTATTTTATAATACGTTTTTTTATTTTATTTTTATTTTATCATTTTTATCATTTTACTAGTAGAAATTTCAAAAATAATTATTTTAACAGTAAAAATTACTGTAAAAAAACGATATTTAATTAAAAAAATGATATAGATACTTTTTTTAATTCGTTTTATTTTTATTTTATTGTTTATTTTTTATTATTTTTGTTTTATTAGTATATTGCAAAATTTATATTATAACGCAATAATTGCAATAATGATTTTAATAATTCAATAATGATGATAATAATTGAAAAAATTATAAAATTCAATAATGATGAAATGATGATAATGATGATGATAATGTAATATTGATGAAATCATAATAATGATATAAAAAGGAATTGTCTCCTATATAATGAAAAGGTAAAAAGAAAAAAATCCCAAAAGTCGAAAAAAACGGGAAAATCTTTCGAAATTAGCCTTTTGGAGTTACTCCAAAAAGACGTTTTTTTCGATTTTCTGATGATTTTGGCAAATTTTTAGGGAAATAAGATAAAAATTACAAAATGGATAATCATCAAATGAATAAAAGTAAATAAAAAGAATTTTTTATAAAATTTTTGATTATTAATATTATCAATATTTTATTATTTTTATTATTATATTTTTATTTATTATTTTATTTTTATTTTTTTATTATTATTTATTTATTATTTTTGTTATTTTATTATTGTTATTATTATTATTAGATTTTATTATTTTATTTTTATCATTTTTGTTTTCATTATTTTTATTTTATTATTATAATATCGTTATTAATATTATTATTTTTATATTATCATTATTTTCATTTTTTTATAGTGTAATTGCAAAAAAATTTTTAAACGTAAAAATTTCTGTAATAACGATATTAATAAAAAAATGATATAGATAATTTTTTATAATTCGTATTTTTGTTATTTTTATTGTTATTTCTATTTTTATTTTTGTTGTTATTTGTATAGTTACAAAATTTTATATTTAACTGCAAAATTGCAATAATAAAGTAATAATTTCAATAATGAGAAATAATTTCTAATGATGAAAAATTGCAATAATGATGAAATGATGTAAGTGAGATAATGATAAATTGGGGAAAATGATGATAATAACAGGAATGTCTCCCTTATAAAAAAAAAGGGAAAAAAAAAATAATTCCCCCAAAAATCGAAAAAGCGGGAAAATTAGGAAAAAACCTTCTGAGAGTATACCCAAAATGAGTTTTTTTGATTTTTCTAAAGATTTTGGCAATTTTTAGGGTAATAATGATAAAAATTTCCAAAATGATTAAACATGACAAAATGAGGATAAAAGTGGAATAAAGAGAAATTTTTATACATTTTAGATTATTAATATTTTCAAAATTTTCATTGTTTTTATTATTTAATATTATTTTTATTATTTTATTATTATTATATTAAAATATTAGTTTTTTTATTATTATTATCATTATTATTTTTTTATTATTATCATTTTTTTTTATCATTATTAATCATATTATTATTATTATTTTTAAAATCGTTATTTAAATTATATTGATTATTTTCTTATTCTTTTTTTTAGTAGATAATTGCAAAAAAAAATTATTATAACAGTAATAAATTTTGTAAAACGATATTAATTAAAATAATGATATAGATAAATTTTACGTTATTTTTGTTATTATTATTGTTTTTTCTAATTACTGTTTTTGTTTTTAGTATGTTGCAAAATTAATATTTAACGGGGGAAAATTGCAAATAAAAATGAAATAATTGCAATATAATGATAAAAATTACAATAATGGATAATAAATTGCAATAATGTGAAATGAGATAAAGAGATGTAAAAATAAAATTTATGATAATATGATAATAATGATAATAACAGGAATTTTTTCCAATATAAAAAAAAAGGTAAAAGAAAATAATTCAAAAAGCGAAAAGCGGGAAAATCAGCGAAATATAGCCTTTTGAGATATACCCAAAAAGACGTGGTTTTTGATTCTCTGATGATTTTTTGGGAATTTTGGGTAATAATGAAATAATTTCCAAAAAAAAGTATTAATCTGACAAAATGAGGGTAAAAGGAAATAAAGAGAATTTTTTATAACATTTGATGATTATTTAAAATCATTAATTTTTAATTATTATTATTTTATTATTAAAATTTTTATTATATTTTATTATTATATTATTATTTTTTTATTATTATTATTATTTTGTTATTATTTATTTCTATTATTTTATTATATTATTATTATTATTATTATTTTATTATTATTTTTTATATTATTTTATTATTATTATTATTTATTTTAAATCGTTTAAAATTATTTTTGTTTTTTATTATCATTATTTTCATTTTTTTAGTAGTATAATTGCAAAAATAATTTTTATAATACTGTAATAACATATTAATTTAAAAAAATGAATAGATAATTATTAAATACGTTTTTATTGTTATTTTTATTTTATTCTATTATTTTGTTTTTTGTTATTGTATAGTTGCAAAAATTTTAATTATAACGAATAAAATTCAATAATATGTAAAAATTGCAATAATGTGATAATAAATTGCAATAATGATGATAAAAATTGCAATAATGATGATAAAGATGATAATGAAAGAAAGAAAAAATGATAATATTTATGAAAAATCATTATAATAAAGATGATAAAAACAGGAATTGGTTCCATATATAATAAAAAAAAAGGGAAAAGAAAATAATTCCGCAAAAACGAAAAAGCGGCAAAAACTGCGAAATTTTGGGCCCTTTTTAGATTTTAACCCCCAACAAAGACGTTTTTTTCCCATTTTTCCTGATGTTTTTTTGGGAATTAAAATTTGGGTAATAATGATAAAATTAACCCAAAAAATTTAAAACATGACAAAAATGAGGAAAAAGGGGAGAATAAAAAAAAATTTTTTATAACATTTGATGTTTTAATATATTATCAAAATTATTTATTAATTTTTTTATCACTTTATTATTTTTTTTAGATTATTATAACCCTTATTATTAAATTTTTATTATTATTTTATTATTTTATTGTTATTATTTGTTGTATTATTATTGGATTATTTTTTTTTATTATTATTTAATTTTTTTTTATTATTATCCTTATTAAATTTTCCTTATTTATTATTATTATAAATCGTTATTAAAATTATTATTTTATTATTACCCGATTATCATTTTTACTAGTAGTATAATTTTCAAAAAAATGATTTTTAAAAAATAAAATTATTTAATAAAAACGATTTTTTAATTAAAATAAGAATTTGATAAATTTTTTATAATATCGTTATTTTTTGTTATTTTTTATTGGGTTTTTTCTATTATTAAATGTTTGGGTTTTTAAATTGTTTTAGTTGCCAAAAATTTTAAAAAATTTAACTGCAATAATTTTCAATAAAATGTAATAAATTGCAAAATGATATAATAATTGCAATAATAAAGAAAAAAGGGGAATAAAGATGAAATGTGGAAAGGGTGATTTATAAAGATAATATTTAGGATAATCATATAATAAAAGATGATAAAACAAATTGTCTTTCCCCCTATAATAAAAAAAGGTTAAAAAAAAAATAATTCCCCAAAAATCGCAAAAAGGGGGCCCAAAAAATTTGCGAAAAATACCTTTTTTAGAGTATACTCCAAAATGAAGTTTTTTTGATTTCTTGATGATTTTTTTTCAATTTTAGGGGGAATAATTAATAATTTCCAAAATCGTATTAATCAAAGACAAAATGAGGATAAAAAATGGGAAATAAAAAGAATTTTATAAAATTTTATGATTATTAATATTATCAAAATTATCCTTATACTATTATTTAATATTATTAATATTTTTTATTATTATTATTTTTTATTATTTTTTATTATTTTTTGTTTTTATTATTATTTTTATTATTTTATTTTTAATTAAATTTTATTATTATTTTTCTTTTTTATTATATTTTTTATTTTTTATTTTAAAATCGGTTTTTAATATTTTTTGTTATTATTAGCATTAATTATAATTTTTTTCTAGTAGTAAATTGCAAAAATAATTATTATAACAGTAATAAATTTTCTGTAATAACGATATTTAAATTTAAAAAAAGATATAATAATTTTTATAATTTTCGGTTTTTTAAATTTTTATTTTATTGTTTTTCTATTATTATTTTTTTTGTTTTTTTAAAATAGTTGCCAAAAAAATTATTAAATTTGATATAATTGCAATTTAAATGATAAAATTGCAATAATGTGATAATAATTTGGGAATAAGGTTATAATTTGCAAAATGATGATAATTTCCCATGATAAAAGATAATATTTTATGATAAAACATGATAATAATGATGATAAAAAACATTTAATTGTCTCCAAAATTAATAAAAAAGGAAAAGAAAATAAAATTCCCCAAAAGGGGAAAAAGGGGGCAAAAAACTATCGAAAAATTTGCCTTTTGAAAAGTATACTCCCAAAAAGAGTTTTTTTTGATTTTTTTGATTTATTTGGGGAAATTTTTAGGGTAATAAAGATAAAAATTACCAAAATCGTATTTAAACATGCAATAATGAGGATAAAAAGGGGAAAAAAAGAGAATTTTGATACATTTTATGATTATTAATATTTTCAATATTATCATCATAATTTTTATTATTTATTTTTATTATTTTATTATTATTATTATTTTTATTTTTATTATTATTTTATTTTTATTTTTAAAATTATTATTTATTTCATTTTTTTATTTAAATTTTTAAAATTTTTATTTTTTTTAAATCGTTTTAAATTATTTTTGTTATTTTTATCATTATTTTTTATTTTTACTAATTTGTATACCGCCAAAAAAAATTATTAAAAACAGTAAAAATTATGTAATAAAAATTAATTTAAAAATTTTTTTATATAGATAAATATTATAATTTTGTTATTTTTTAAATTTTAATTGTTTTTTCTATTATTATTTTTTTGGTATGGGATTTGTTGCAAAAAATTTGATATTATAACTGCAATTTAAATTTCAAAATAATTTTAATTTAAATTTCAATAATGATGTAATAATTGCAAAAATGATGATAAAATTGCAATAATGATGATAATGATTATATGATGTTTTAATGATAAATTCATTATAAACATGATAATAAATGATGATAATAACAAAAAAATTTTCCCCCCCATATAAAAATAAATAAGGTAAAAGAAAATAATTTCCAAAAATCGAAAAAGCGGGAAATCTACGAAAAATAAGCCTTTTTAGATATTCTCCAAAATGACGTTTTTTTCGAAATTTTTCCCGAGATTTTGGCAATTTTTAGGGGGAATAAAAGGGTAATAAAATTTCCAAAAACTATTAAACAGGGCCTAATGAGGATAAAAAGTGAGAATAAAGAAATTTTGATAAAAATTTTTAAAGAAATTTTTAAAATTTTTCAATTTTTTCATTATTTTTTTATTATTATTTATTCTTATTATTATTTTTTTATTATTTTTATTTTTTTATTATTTTTCATTATTTTTATCATTTTTATTTTTATTTAAAAATTATTATAATATCGTTTTTAATATTTTTTATTGTTTTTTATTATTTATTTATCCATTTTTTTCTAGTTTTGTATAATTGAAAAATAAATTTTTATAAAAGTAAAAAATTACTGTAATAATCCCATGTTAATTAAAATAATGGTATAGTAATTTTTTTAAAATCGTTATTAATTTTTATTTTTATTGGTTTTTTTATTATTGTTGTTGTTTTTATTAGATAGTTTTCAAAATTATATTTAAACTGCAAAAATTGGGAATAATAAAAGATAATAATTGAAATAATTGGGTGATAATTTGCAAAATTGATAAAAAATTGCAATAAAGATGATAATAATTTCAATAATGAGATAAAGAAAGATTATGATAATGATAATGATAAATTTTATGTTTAAACATGATTAAAAGATGATAATAAAGGGAATTTTTGGGGTTCCATATAATTTAAAAAAAAAAAGGTAAAAGAAAAAAATTCCCAAAAGTCAAAAAGCGGCAAAATCTAAACGAATATAACCTTTTTTAGAGTATAAATTTCCCAAAAGAAAGGTTTTTTTGATTTTTCTGATGATTTTTGGGAAATTTTTTAGGGTAAAAATGTAAAAATTACCAAAATCAAAATTTTAAAATATTTTAAACCCTGACAAAAATAATAGTGAAAAATAAAGGGGAAATTTTTATAGCATTGATGATTATTAATATTATCAAAATTATTAAATTTTTATTTCTATTTATTTTATTATTATTATTTTTTTTATTATTATTATTTTATTATTTTATTTTTATTATCATTTTTTTTTATCATTATTATTATTAAATTTTTATAATAAACGTTTTTAAATTATTATTTTTAAATTTTTATCATTATTTTCCCTTTTTTTCCCGTAGTATAATTGCCAAAAAAAAATTTTTTTAACGTAATAATTAGGGAAAACGTATTAATTAAAATAATGATAAGATAATTATTATAATAAACGTTAAATTTTTGGGTTTTTTTTTTTTTATTTTTATTATTATTTTTTGTTGTTTTTAGTATAAATTGCAAAAATTTTATATTTTTTAAAAATGCAATAATTTTTCAATAATAAATAATAAAATTGCCCCAAAATTGGGGGCTAAAATTGCAATTTTGAGAAAATTGCAATAATGAGATAATGATTTATATGATGATGATAATTTATAATATTTATGATAATCATGATAAAAAAGATGATAATAAAGGGTTGGGCTCCCTTATATAAAAAAGGTAAAAGAAAATATTTTTAGAAGTCAAAAAGCGGGAAAAAACTAGCGAAATTTTAAACCTTTTGAGGGGTATAATCCAAAATGGAAAAAGTTTTTTTTTTGTTTTTTTTCTGATGATTTTGGCAAATTTTTAAAGGGGAATAAAGATAATAATTTCCAAAAGCGGATTAATAATTTACAATAATGAGGGGAAAAAAATGAGAATAAAAGAATTTTGAAAAAATTTTTATGATTATTTTTTTCAATATTATCATTATTATTATTTTTTTATATTATTAATTTTTTTGTTATTATTATATTTTTAATAATATTTTATTTATTTTTTAATTTTTATTGGGTTTTTTATTATTATTATTAAATTTTATTAATATTATTGTCCCTTATTATTATCATTTTTTAAATTAAATTTTTTTCTTTAATACGTTATAAATTTTCCTTATTTTTTTTTTATTATTTTTTAATTTCGTTATTAATTTTTAAAAATTGTTTTTTAATTATTATTATTTTCATTTTTTCTAAGTATAAATTTCAAAAAAAATTATTAAAATAAAATTACTGTAATAACGACATTAATTTAAAAAAAAGGGTATAAAATAATTATTATAAAATCGTTATTATTGTTATTATTATTGTTATTTTTTTTATTATTTTTTGTTGTTATTTTTAAAAGTTTCCAAATTTTATATTAAAAACTGGGAAAAATTTTCAATAATAATAATAATAAAATTTCAATAATGATGATGATAAATTTCAAAAAATGTGTATAAATTGGAAAAAAGGAAAGATAATGATTATAATGATTATGATAATGGGTAATTTTTTGTTGGGTAATCATGGGTAAAAATGATGATAATAACAGGGAAATTTTCTCCCTATATAAAAAAAAAAAAAGGGAAAAGAAAAAATTTCCCAAAAATCAAAAAAAGCGGCAAAATCTAGGGAAAAATAGCCTTTTGAGAATATACTCCAAAATGACGTTTTTTTATTTCTTGATGATTTTGGCAATTATTAGGGTAATTAAGATAAAATTTTCCAAAATGATTAAAATAAAGGAAAAAAAAATAAAAAGAAAATTTTATAACTTTGTTATTAAAATTTCTTTTATTTTTTTTTTTTTTTTTTAAAATTTTATTTTTATTTTTTAAAAAAATTTTTTTTTTTTTTTTTTTTTTTTTATTTTTAATTT
>NW_023639751.1:2500-7500 GCF_015228065.2 Penaeus monodon
GGATGAGTGTTTGGAAAAAACTCATATCGTACAATGTTATTCCAGAGGATAATCGCGATCTAAAAGTATCAAAAGCTTTTCACATAATCGATGAAACACAGGTATAGGTTCTTTTTGATGTTCTCTGTTTCTCTAGATCATGTTTAAATTGAATCTGTTTCTGATACTTTTCCAGGGCGAAAACCCCGCTTGTTGTCTGCAATTTCCTCTCTTAACTTCAACCTTCATCTTTCAGCAAATAATTTTCAACAAAATTTTGCTGTGACTTATTAGCAATTGTCCTATTATTGTTGCATGGAGTGCGTCACCTTTTTTAGGTATGGGAGTACAAGGAACTGATTTTACCCAGTCTTCTGGCCATTTTCTTTCATTCCAACACACACTATATATATATATATATATCTATATATATCTATATATATATGGGGTTCTGTGTGTGTGTGTGTGTGTGTGTGTGTCGTGTGTGTGTGATGTTTTTTGGTGCTGTGTGTGGTGTGTGTGTGTGTGTGTGGTGTGTGTATGTGTGTGATGTATATATATTATATATATACATATATATATTCATATATATTATAATATATATATATTATATATAATAATATATATATATATATATATGGGGGCCGCGGTGGTCGACTGGTTAGAGCATCGCGACTCAAGGGACTGTCACGACGGCAATCTGAGTCGAGGTTCGAGTCACGGCGGCGCGTTGTTTCCCTTGGGCAAGGAAACTCACCTCGATTGCCTGCTCTAGCCGTAGGGTGGCCAAGCAGCCCAAGTCAGTGCGGGTAAATTAGAGATGGTGAACGATTAAAAAAAAAAAAAAAAAAAAAAAAACCACGGGCGGAAGGCTAATGGCAAACCACGCCTCTAAATTGCCAAGAAAAAATCATGGAAAGCCCATGATCGTCAAGGCCGCGATGCCGTATCGGTTAGAGTATCAGACTCAAGACTGTCACAACGGCAATCTGAGTTCGAGGGTTCGAGTCACCGGCCGGCGCGTTGTTCCCTTGGGCAAGGAACTTCACCTCGATTGCCTACCTAGCCACTGGGTAGCCAAGCCAGCCCAAGTCAGTGCTGGTCCCAAGCCCGGATAAATAGAGAGAATGATTACCTAAAAGGTACCACCGGCACTCTCCGTGGAAAGGAACTGGGGACCCTACCACGTACTCACTCCAAGAGCATCACAACATGAAAAAACTAAGTATCATGCTGTGACCACGGCGGCTCAGACATGAACCTACCGTTAAAAGAAGAAGAATATATATATATATATATATATATATATATATATATATATATATATATATATATATATATATATATATGGATGTATGTATGTATGTATATAAATATATTCACAGAAAGATAGACTCACTTATTACTGTATCTATGTTTGATTTACCTAAAACTATGCAAATACCTAAACAACTGCTACTCTGGTGAAGGATCATTGATCAGTCCACCCCAGTATCAAGACCTGGTTAGCTAGATGATCATCATGGCGCCAGTAGATAGTTAAACACTGCAGCGGTGGACGAGTAAAAAATAAATAAATAAATAAATAAAAATTAGATAAAACAATGTATATATTCGAACACATGTATACACACACACACATACACACACACACACACACACACACACACACACACACACACACACACACACACACACACACACACACACACACACACACACACACACACACACACAGATATATATATATATATATATATATATATACATATATATATATATATATATATATATATCTGTGTGTGTGTGTGTGTGTGTGTGTGTGTGTGTGTGTGTGTGTGTGTGTGTGTGTGTGTGTGTAAACACACATCATATAATTAAACTTTTGATCCTGTTCATATTGTATGTGAACTAATTAGAAATAAAATAAATACGTGTAGTGCGGTATCTGTATTTAGGATGTAAAAATGTCTGTCATATTATATGTATATTGGAAGCAGGAAGTTGATGAACCTTTCAAAGTGTTATTAGGGAAAAGGCCCCATCAAAAAGGGAGTATGCTAGGGCGACCTCACTAAAATTATTCATACTGTAATGAGAATACACACGAAGGGTGAAGGGTACCGTGATAAAATTCTTGAATCTATCGTTTTATTCAGGAAAGCATAGCGAGAAATTCAAAGATACTGCAAAGATAATACAAAAAAATGGCAAATGTAACTACCGTCTTTCATATAAACCCAATGTAGAAATATGCAAAATGTTATCTGATATTAGCAAAAAATAGGTTAAATATACAAATATCGTTACACAAAAAGTAAAATACAAAAAACCTTCAATAATCCCAACAGTAAATGACAATATTCCTATAACTTAAAGGGTTTATAATCCGTTGAAAAGTCAATAATAAAACAGGCATCTAAGGGGGACGGTTGATTGATTACGGTTTGTTTGTTATTAATGGCTCGCGCGCGCGCGTGTGTGTGTGTTTTTTGAGTGCGCGCGCGTGTATGTATGTGTGTGTGTGTGTGTGTTTTTAGTGTGTGTACATATATATGTGTATATATATATATATACATATATATAAAATATATATATTAATATATATATATAATATATATATATAGCACAGTATATTATATATATATATGTATGTATGTATATACATATTATATATTTATATATACAGTATATATATCTATATCTATCTATATATATATATATATATATATGTGTAATATATATATATACACATATATATGTACACACACTAAAACACACACACACACACATACATACACGCGCGCGCACTCAAAACACACACACAGCGCGCGCGCGAGCCTTTAAATAACAAACAAACCGTAATCAATCAACCGTCTCCTTAGATGCCTGTTGATTATTGACTTTTCAACGGTTTTATCCCTTTAAGTTATAGGAAATTGTCATTTACTGTTGGATTATTGAAGTTTTTTTTGTATTTTACTTTTTGTGTAACGATATTTGTATATTTAACCTATTTTTGCTAATATCAGATAACTTTTGCATTTTACTACATTGGGTTTATATGAAAGCCCGGTAGTACATTTGCCTTTTTTTTTGTATTATCTTTGCAGTATCTTTGAATTTCTCGCTATGCTTTCCTGAATAAAACGATAGATTCAAGAATTTTATCACGGTACCCTTCCCCCCTTCGTGTGTATTCTCATTACAGTATGAATAATTTTTAGTGAGGTCGCCCTAGCATACCCCCTTTTTGATGGGGCCTTTTCCCTAATAACACTTTAAAAGGTTCATCAACTTCCTGCTTCCAATATACATATAATATGACAGACATTTTACATCCTAAATACGATACCGCACTACACGTATTTTTTTATTCTAATTAGTTTCACATACAATATGAACAGGATCAAAAGTTTAATTATATGATGTGTGTTTAAAACACACCACACACACCCACCACACAACACACACACACACACACACACACACACACAGATATATATATATATATATATATATATATGTATATATATTATATATAAAATTATATATCTGTGTGTGTGTGTGTGTGTGTGTATGTGTGTGTGTGGTGTGGGGTGTGTGTTTTGTGTGTGTGTTGTGTGTGTGTGTTGTGTGTGGGGGGTGTGTGTATTGGGGTGTGTGGTATACTTTGTGTTCGAATATATACATTGTTTTATTTAATTTTTTTTTATTTATTTATTTATTTTTTACTCGCCCACCGCTGCAGTGTTTAACTATCTACGGCGCCATGATGATCATCTAGCTAACCAGGTCTTGATACTGGGGTGGACTGATCAATGATCCTTCACCAGAGTAGCAGTTGTTTAGGTATTTGCATAGTTTTAGGTAAATCAAACATAGATACAGTAATAAGTGAGTCTATCTTTCTGTGAATATATTTATATACATACATACATACATCCATATATATATATATATAATATATATATATATATATATATATATATATATATATATATATATATATATTCTTTTTCTTTTACGGTAGGTTCATGTCTGAGCCGCCGTGGTCACAGCATGAATACTTAGTTTTTTCATGTTGTGATGCTCTTGGAGTGAGTACGTGGTAGGGTCCCCAGTTCCTTTTTCCACGGAGAGTCCCGGTGGTACTTTTAGGTAATCTTTCTCTCTATTTATCCGGGCTGGGACCAGCACTGACTTGGGCTGGCTTGGCTACCCAGTGGCTGGTAGGAAATCGAGGTGAATTTTCCTTGCCCAAGGGAACAACGCGCCGGCCGGTGACTCGAACCCTCGAACCAGATTCCCGTTGTGACAGTCTTGAGTCTGATACTCTAACCATACGGCCATCGCGGCCTTGACGATCATGGGCTTCCATGATTTTTCTTGGCAATTTAGAGCGGTGGTTTGCCATTGCCTTACCGCCGGTGTTTTTTTTTTTTTTTTTTTTTTTTTTTTTAATAAAGTCACCATCTCTATTTACCCGGCCCTGACTTGGGCTGACTTGGCCACCCAGCGGCTGGGCGGGCAATCGGGGTGAAGTTCCTTCCCCAAGGGAAACAACGCGCCGGCCGGTGACTCGAACCCTCGAACTCAGATTGCCGTCGTGACAGTCTTGAGTCCGATGCTCTAACCATTCGACCACCGCGGCCCCCATATATATATATATATATAATTATATATATTATATATATATATTATTATATATGAATATTATATTGTAATATAATATATATACTACACACACATACACACACACACACACACCCACACACACACACACACACACAAACAAACACACACACCACACACACACACACACACACACACACACCACAACATATATATATATTATATATTTTATATATATATATATATGTGTGTGTATGGAATGAAGAAATGGCCAGAAGACTGGGTTAAAATCGTCTTTACTCCCATACCTAAAAAGGTGACGCACTCCAATGCAACAATAATAGGCAATTGCCTAATAAGTCACAGCAAAATTTTGTTTAAAATTA
>NW_023639752.1:0-11864 GCF_015228065.2 Penaeus monodon
GCAAATTTGTTATTCTTTATGAATTCTGGGCATTTATTAGTTCCGAGTCAAGCAGCTACATTCTTTATGATAGCGTGTGTACATTATACTTTATTAATGAATATACATTTAATTTAGAACTTTAACGTGTTTTAATTATTTTAAAAGTCTAAGAAAGAACCATTCTGTACAAAAGTCTGCCGCGTACGAGTTAACGTGGGAGGCCTAAAACAAGACCCGGGGGATTCGGGATTGATCTTGCCTGCTGCAACTAAGGAGTCCCCGATGGGTCCTTCCTTAAGATAAGTGGTCGTGGTGATATATTTACACAGGAAGTGAGAACATTTGTGGAGATATTATTCGGAAAGTGACCCTAGTGGATTTGGTGCCTTTTATCGTATTGTTACCGTTTACTGTTTTACTGTGCCAGTGATTTCTATGTTCGTGTTTTCAAGTGTTTTTGTTTACTGTGCCAGTGCTTTTATGTTTCGATATTTTTACTGTCCCGTTTTATTTTAATAAATGTTTTATCAGTTATACTTTCTATTTACCGTCTCCCTCGCAAATTGTAAAAGGAAAAGTGATCTATTCATTGAACCCGTTAACCAGTCCTTTTCTAGTCATTATTACTCTACCCATTGCGTTGCAGAGTTCTCCCGCACACGCCTCTCCCGGCTTTATTTCACGCTTACCGACCTTTATATTTTCGCACCCAACACCTAACCGTACTCACTCACCATCTTTGCCAGCTTAGACAACAATCACAAACTCAACCACCCTTCCTAACATTAACTTATGCTACATGACCTTAGATGTCTAGCACATTTCTCTGCTTTTACCGATTAACCATTAACACCTACACCGTACACACACGCTACATTCACGCTTACCCAATCTATCGCTCCTTTCCTCATTTAATCTTCTACACTATTCCCTTCTTACAACCACATACTCGTTCCCATACGATAACTAAATGGGTGGTGACAGTGACGCTACTTTTTACATTTTCTTTGCGAAATATAATTGTATCAGTTCACTACACAACCCCTCTCCCCCCCCTTATCCTCCTCAACCTTGTTTCCCTTAGTCTCCCCTACCTCCCTTTTTACTCTCTTTCAAGATTTTCCCCCTCTCCCTCTTCCTCTTCTTCACGTATCATCCTGACTCCTGTACCCTATTTACTCTACTCGCTATCCTTCGTCTCTCCTAAATACTCGTTCTCTTGCTCTCACTTCTTCGCTCATCTCGTTTTCTCTTCCCTGTTCCTTCGTTATGCTATTTTATACTTTTCTCTCGTTTTCTCTCATTTCTCTTATTCACTTCTTTCGTTCATTTTTCTCTCTTCTCTTCTACTTCGTGATTTACGTTATTTCCTTTTTTCCCCTTTTCCCCTCCCCCTACTAATTTCCTTCGTTTTCTACTTTTTCTTTTCCCGGGCCCGTTTGCCCCTCTCTCTCCACCTCGTTTTCCCTTTTAATTTCTCCCCTTTTTCCCCCGGGGCCCTTTTTTTTTTACTTTTCCCGCCCTCACCCCCTCCCCCCCATCCTCCCCCTAATCCTTACCATCCCCCCCGAAAACCCTTTGAAAACCGAACCCCCAAAATTCCTGAGTCCCGAATCCTAATCCTGAACCCCCCAAAACCAAAATTTGGGGGAAATCCCCGGGGGGGGCGTTTCAAACCCCGCGGGAGAGGTTTCCCCCGGCCCCAAAAAACCTCACTCAACATGTTATTTTTGCCAAACCATTTTTTTCCCTTTGATAAACAAAATCAAATAAACTTACAATTGTACGTTTTCGCCCCCGGGTGGCGAAACCCTTAACAAAAATTCAGTTATTTGCGATTTTTTAAATATGCAAAACACACACAAACCGAAAAACCACCACAAAACCACACACGCGAACCACAAAACCACCACACGCAAACACACACCCCAAAAACACACCAGACACCACAGAAAAGGAACCACACGCGAAGGGGGTACACCAACCCCCAACCCCCCCCGGGGACACACACACACCCCAAACACACACCACCCACACCACACCAACACACACCGAACACACCAACAACCAAACCACCGGGGACCCACACACACCGGAAAAACACCCCTACCCACACAAAAAATCCGAACACACACCGCCCAACACACACAAACCGAACCACCCCCGGGGAACCAACCACACCGAACAACACACACACGCAACACACACGGGGAACACCCACAAAAAACGCAACACCCCCAAGAACGCAACACACCCCAACACACCCACACACACCCCACCCAAACACAAACACACCGAACCCCCAAACCCGGAACACACAGGCAAAAACAAACACACCAACCCACACACCAACACAAAAAAAACCCAACCCACACACTCGAACACACAACACGTAACACAAACCAAAAACACACACCTAACAAACACGCTAACCCCACACACACCAACACACACCCCACCCCAACACACACACCCCAAAACCACACCCCCAACACCCCACACGCTAACCACAAAACACACTCAACAAAACCACAACCAACACACGGGGGCAAAAAACACCGCAACACAAAACCTAAAAACATACAAAACCCAACACACCCTAACACCCACACCCAAACCACCCCCAAACACACACCAACACACCACTTTTCGAAAAACCACCGAACAAACCACACACCGAAAAACACCGAACAAACAAAACCCCAACCCCCCACGCAACAACACACACGCAAACTCAAAAACTCAACCACACACACACTCAACCCCCTAACCCACACAAAAACACAACACAAAACCAAACACAAAACCCCAACCCCCAACACACCCCCAACACACACACACACCGAACACCACCCCAACACACAACCCCGTAACACCCCACCGAACACACCGCAACACACACCAACCACACACACTCAAACCACACACGCAACACACCCCCCAAACCAACCAAACCAAAACCCGGGAACACAAAACCAAACACACAACACCAAACACAAAACCAACCCCCCAACCCCCCAAAAAACCACCAACACACACCTAACACACCACACGCAACACAACACCAACCCACACCAACAAAACACACACCAAACACACACGGGCAAAAAACTCTAACACACACCAACCCCACACCAACCCCCCAAAAAAAACCCACCCAAAACCCCCAACAAAAACCCAAAACACACACCCAACCCACCAACACCCAAAAACAACACCTAACACACAACCCCCCACCTGAACACACACACACCTAACCCACACCCCGGCGAACACACACGCGAACAAAACACAAAACCCAAACACACCGAACCAACACACCCAACACACACACCCCACTCGAACACCCCCAAGCCCCAAAACCAGCAACACACATTTAAACCCCTTAACACACACCCCTCTAACCCCACACTTTTAACACACACACATTCTAACACACCCCCTCCTAAAACCCCACACTCAAACCCCCCACCACTCTCACAACCCCCACTCAAAACCCCCCAACACACACGTAACACAAAAAACCCCAAAAACCCCTCTAACCCCAACACCTAACACACAAACACCTAACACACCCCCTCTAACCCCCGTACCACCCCCTCAAAACCCACCTCTAACACACAAAAACACCTAACACACACCCACCAACACACACACACTCAAACCCAAAAATTTCTAACACACATTTAACCCAAAACACCAAACACAACTCAACACACCCCAACTCAACACACACACACCAACACACCACGCCTCAACCCACACACACCAACACAAAACCAACCCCACAAAAACAAACTCTAAAACCCCCATCACAAAACCAAACCAAACACAAAAACACTCAACACACACAAAACCTAACACACACAAAACCGAACCACACACACCAACAACCCCCAACACAATTTAACACAACCCCTCTAACACACCCCAACACCAAAACCCCAACACACACCCCCCGAAAAACACACTCCCCAACACACACAAACAACCGCACCACACACACCCCCACACACACTCAACACACCACACTCAACACACCCCCTCGAACCCCACAAAAACCCAACACCTCAACACCCCACACTCGCCCACACCTCTAACACCACACACTCTCACAAAACCCCCGCAACACCACACACCCCTCAAACAACACCCCCTTTTAACACACCCCAACACCAACACACCCCCCAAAAACCAACACCAAAACCCCACACACACGCAACCCAACCAAAAACCTAAAACCACCCCAACACACCGCTAACACACAACCCCAAACTCCTAACACACACCACTAACAAAAACCCAAACACACCCCCCGGGAACACAAAACCAACAACACCACACACCAACCACACCAAACACACACACACCAACACACACACACCCAACCACACACCCTCGAAAAACCGGAACACCCACCTCACACACCCCCGAAAAACACCCCAAAAACCCCACTCTAAACACCCCGGAAACAACACCCCCAACACACACACTCAACAACAAACACCCCACCGCTAACACAAAAACCCACACACAAACCTAAAAAAACCCCACAAACACCGAACACACAACCCCCTCAATTTCCCCAACACCACGACCAACACCACCTAACACACACACAAAAGCAACACACACCCAACAACCCCAACCACCGCAAACCAACAACACAACCACCCACACAACAAACACACACCACAAAACAACCACACACACACAACACACACCACACACAAAAACACACACGACACAATCACACACCCAAAAACACATCACAACACAACACAAAAACCACACAAAAACACCCCACCCACAAAAATTTCACCCCAAACTTAACAACACACACACACAACACACACCAAAACACAAAAAACACAATCAAAAACCCCACACAAATACACACAAATACAAAAATCAAACACCCCAAAACAAATCATAAAACCCAACCCCCACACATCAAACCCACACACAAAAAAACCCCAAAACAAAAAAAAAAACACACACCCGCACCCACAAACATACACACATCAAACCACACCACACAAAAAACACTCAAACCACACACCCACAAACACACCTCAAACCACACACACAAAAAACCACACAATAAAACACAAAAACAAAACAAACCCCACTCAAACCACACACAAAAACCACACACAACACCAACACAAAAAAACACAAAACCCCACCAAACCCTTTTCAACAAACACACACACCAAAAAATAAAACCCAAACCCCAAAACACACAAACATACAACAAACCACACACACACATACAACAAACACACAAAACCCCAAACTACAAAAAAACCACACACAAACCCTACAACAAATAAAACACACACCCACACACAAAAAAACCCACAAAAAAAAACACACCACACACAAAAAGCACACACAACACAACACACAAGCACACACACCCAACCAACCACACCCCAAACACAAAACACAACACACCCCCAACAAAACACCCCAACCACACCCCCACAAAACACACAAAAATACACCCAAAAAACCCCACACAAACATACAACAAACCCACACACTAAAACCACACACACACAAACACATACGAACACAGAAAAAACCCCACCCCAAAACACACAGTCCCCACACGGGCTTCCCCACACATAAAACCATATTTTTTACACACACCACACACACCCAGGCATACGCACTTTCCAAAACCACATTTTGCAACACACCAAAAAACCCTCACATAGAAAAACCAAACCTAAACCCCAAAAAAAACCCCACACACACAAAAACACACACATACACACATAAAAAACACACCATCAAAAAACCCAAACACCAAACAAAAAACCGAAACAAAAAACACACACCACCAAAAACCCAAACACCCACCCCATATATTATTTTAATTATATATTTAATATTAAATATATTTAACCCTATTATTTTAATTATATTTTTTATATTTTATATATTATATTTTTATATTTTATTATATCTTTTTATATATATTATATATTTTAAATATATTTTAAAAAAACAAAACCAGGGCAAAAAAAAAACACACATGAACACAGACACACAAACTAAAACCCACAAAAAACGCAAAAACCCCACCCCACACACACAAGGGCAACAAAAAAAAAAACCCCAAAACCATAAAAACACCCCAAACACACTACCCCAACACACCCCCAAACACCTAAATACTACAACACACAAAAAAAACAAACCCCACGAAATACAACCACATATATTGAAAAAGGAATGACATTTGGGTATTTAAAATGGGCTAGGGGATATATTACAAGATTTGTGTAAAACAAAAAACTTTCGACGGGGAAATTGGGACAGTAGAAGTTCTTGGGTTGTTAAAGGTTTTTCGGGGTTTAAAAGCTTACGTCTCGTGACTGGGTCCCAAAGTAGGGGTTCATTGTCTCTTTATAGCGTTTCCTTGGGAGCATCCATCCACCCGTAAGGGCTCTTAAATCAGTTTTTGGGGAATTGACAAAAATCGGGGTTTTCCTTTTGGATTCATAGTTTTCTAGGTTTAATGTTTACTCGAATCAGGTGTGAACGTAAAGTTCTTATTTTTCGGGGATTTATTTCCCCGGACTGGGGAATTTGGGAAATTTGAAATGAAGCAAAACTATAAATCTGTGAAAGAGGGGGGGGGGGGGTGGGAAAGGGGAAAATAAATTTTTTGTGCGAAATGTTGTGGGAAAAACTTTTTGGAGTGTACTAAATAGACGAGGGGGAATTAGGTTTCCATTTAGGGCCGGAAAACGAAACGAGGGCCCCCTTGATAAGGGAAACCCAATTAAATTCCCCAAGGGGCCAGTGAGTAGGTTTTGGGAGGCTCTGGGGGTTGGGCCAAAACCAATATTTCCCCTTATTTTCGCGGGGGCAAAGCCAGGGGATAACCGGGTAAGCCAACCATATATATATATATATATATATATAAAATATATATATATATTAAATTTTATATTTTATATATTATATATATTATATATATTTATTTATAAATATAAAAATATTTTTATATAATCATATATATTTTATATATTTATATATTTTTTTATAATTTTTTATATATTTTATATTTAATATTTTATATATAACCATAAATATCAATACATAAAAATATACATATATATTATATTTATATATCTTAAAATTTTATATATATATTTTAATCTAATATATATATTATAATTTTCATTAAACAAATAATTTTTAATATATGTTATATTTTTATATATATTTTATATATATTACAAAAAATATATTTAAAATATTATTTTTAATAAAATATATATTTTATATATATTATATATAATAATATATTAATATATATAAAATATATTTTTATATATATCACTATTTTATATTTTTATATATATATATATATAATATATATATATTATTTTTTTACCCCATATATTATTTATATAAAATATATATTATATATATATATAATTTTATTTGATATATTATATATAATTTTTAATTTTATATTAAAAAATAAATATATAATTATTTTTATAATATATATTTTTATATATAAATATTTTTATATAATTTATCTATTATTAATACCATATATATTATATCTATTTTTTTTATAAATTTTTTTTTTATTTTTATATTTAAAATTATATATTTTTTATGATTATTTTTATTTTATATATATTAAAATATATTTATATATTCTTTATCATAATTTTACCAACAACCAATTTAACCCAACCAACCACACCCCAAAAAAAACCCAAAACCAACAACCCCAACAACCCCCCAAAAAGGTAAATGAGAATAATTGCCCCAAAATACAATTTCAACAATCAACCAATAACAAACACCAAAAAAACACACACAATAAACAAACAACCCAAACTCAAACACACACACACATACACAAACACATAGCAAACATACACACAAACACAAACAAAACAACACACACAAAACACAAAACACACAAAAACAAAACACCACACACAAAACACACACAAACCAACCAAAACACATCAACAACACACAAAAACTATAACCCAAAAGACTCACATACACATGTACACACACATACATATGTACACACACATGTACACACACCACACACACACACACACACACACACATGCACACACACACACACACACACATGCTCCACACACATACACATACACACACACGCACACAAACCACGGAACTCACATACACATGCAAAACACACACTCACAAAAGCAACCAAAAACCAGAAACCCCCTGCACCACCCCCACACACAGACTCAAAATATAAAAGCATTTCAAAACACACACACAACACACAATATATATGCACCAAACACACCCAAACACAAACAAACACGCCAAACAAAACACACAAACAGACACACCAAACACACACAGAAAACACCACCAAATAAACACACACACACCAAAACACACCAAAAACAACACAAACACACACACAAACCAAAACACACAAAACACACACACACAAACAAAAACACACACACAAAAACACACACACAAACACACAAAAAAACAAAGAAAAAAAATACCCACAAAAAAAAATAAAATAAAAAAATAAAAACGCCAACACAAAACCACCCACGAACAAAATGCACACACGTACAACACACATAGACACATAAAAAACAACCACACACCCCAAACACACCCCCAAACACACACAAACACACACAACACAAACAAACAAACAACAACCCAAACCACACACACACCAACCACACACCCACCCCGAACACACACACACGAACACACACACGCCCACAAGAACACACACCAATCACACACACACACACGCACACACAAAAACACACAAAACACTCACACACATAACACCCCACAACAAACCCAAAACAAACACAACAAAACACACACAAAACACACACAAAACCAAAACCCCCCATACACCACCAACACCACACAAACACACAACACACCAAACACACACACCAACACACACAAACACACAATACCCAACAAAACCACCCCACACAAAACACACAACACACCCAAAAACTAAACACACACACCCAAAAGCACAACACACACAAAGACTCAAATAAAAATGCATACACACACACACACACAAACACACAACACCCAAAGCCTGCAACACAAAACACAACACACACACACACACCACACACACACCACACACACCCCACACAACGGAACACAGACATATCCACACACACAACCCCCTTGTTTCAACACACACCACACAACAAACAACATGCAGAAACATATACACAACACACACACACACACACACACAACAAAAAAAAACATATACACCAAAACAACACACACACAAAACAAACAACACACAAAAAACAAAACACACCAAATACACCAACCACACACAAAAATAACAAACACAAAAAAATACCACACAAACAAAAAAAACACACAACAGACACCCAAACTCAAACACACCCCAAAACCACAAACCATAAAAAACACAACAAACAAAGAAAAACAACACATACAAAGAAACAAAACCAAAAACACACGAACACACACACCAACCCCACAACACACATCGAACCACACACACCCCGAACAACACCACACGCATACGACACAAAGCAAGAAAACCCCACATAACCAAAATAAAACACAAACAAAAAACACCAAAACACACAACTAACACACACACACAAACAACACACACAAACACAAAACCACACACACAAACCCACACAAAACACACCAAAAACAACATAACACCACACACAACGCACACACGAACAAAAACACAACCCCAAACACACAAACAAACCACACACACAAACCAACACCACACACGCCCCAACACACAAAAAACACACACAAAACAAAAACACCCACAACCAAAAAATACACAACCCACACAACACACACACAAACACAAAACACACAACACCCACAACACAAACACAAACCACCACCCACACACCCCAACACACCACAACGGAACAAGCACAAACACCAAAATAACAAAAACAAAACACCCACCAAAACCCCAAACACACACACCGAAACAACAACAACACCACAACCACAACGAACCAACCCCAAAAACCACACACCACACACACACACACACCCACATCCGAAACACACACCCTACGCAAAACACACACACACACACAACAAACACACAACACAACACACGAAAACACCCAAAAAACACACCCCACACAAAACAGAACCACACACCCCCACCACACACACAACACACACACCAAAAAACACAACACAAAAAACACAAACACAACATTAAAAACACACCAAGAAACCCCACCAAAAACACAAAACACACACACAACACACACCAGAAACCACACACACAAGGCTACCCCAAGCAAACCAAAAGGAAAACACACACAACAAACAACATACATAGCACACAAACAATCCACACACCAACAAACCCAAAAACAATAAACACAACACCACAAGCACACAAAACAACAAAACACATCAAAACACACAAAAAAACACACACAAAATCACACACAAACACAAAACAACAACACATACAAACACACACCAAACACACCCCCAAAAACGCACAAACAAACACCAAACACAAAAAAAAACAAAGAACACACAAGCACACCCAAAACACCAAACAACAAAAGCAAACACAAGAACAAAACAATAAACGACACACACACAAGCGAACAAAAAGCCACGCCCCGGCGCAAAAACACACGACACACGAAACACACACAACACAACGGACACCACACACACCAACCCACACACCACACACACCACACGAAAACACCACACAACGAACACCACACACCCCACCCCACCAACACCACACCACGAACACACAAACACACCACAACACCAACAAAACAAAACACGAAAACCACACAGAAACAAAACACCACACCAAAAAACAACAAAAACATATACACACAAACAAACAACAAAAAAACACAAACACACCAAAACACACACACACACAACCAACACACACACAAACCCGACCACACAACAAAAACCCCACCACAACACAACAACACACACACCCAAACCCAAAACACGCAACAAAAACACACACAACAAACACACAAAACAAAAAAACATCACACAAACAACAAACACACAAAATACAACAAACACAAAACTAACCAAACACAAAAAAAAACATACACCACAAAAACAAACACCAAACAAAACACCCTAACCAACACCAAACAAAACCAAACTAAAAACACACACCACAAGAAAACACACACAGCACACAGCTCATTAACACAGCACACAAAACCCATAACACAGCACACAACACATCAACACCAAACACACGAAAACACACAGGAAAAGACACACAAAACACACCGAACACCAACCAACACACACAACACAACACACACAAAATAAAAAAAAATAAAAAGAAGGGAAACACACGCAAAAAACGGAACTGGAATAACAAAATTAAAATAACACAACCACAAAATTCGAAAACAGCCAAATGAACCCCAAAACTATAAACAAACAAAAGGGGAAAAAAATAAAGGGGAAACCATAATTTTTAACCAAACAGGGAATTACATTTCCCAACAAACACCCAGATAAAACCAAATCACAACCAAAGGGTGGATCCTTTTCCCAAAAACCCTACCCCTCAAAACCACCAGAAAAACCAAATAAACCCGGGAAAAACCCCACACCTGCCCCTCAACCTGGCCCAAAAGACATTACAAAAAAAGGTAAGAACTGAAAACCAAAAATACGACCGCCAAACAAAACTTGAAATGGTGAAAATCCGTGCCCAGTAATAACGCCCCCAATCACCCCCCCATATTCAGTGAGGTATTCCTGTGGGAAAACCTAGCAATGGAACCTGCATAAAAAAAAACCCC
>NW_023639753.1:0-2500 GCF_015228065.2 Penaeus monodon
AAAACAAAAAAGGGGGGAGTGTAGAGAAGGTACGGTATAAAAGGGGTACTAAGATACTGTGATTAAAAAACTGTGGAAACACCCAAGAATTTTTGGAGTTATACATGGGGAAAACAAAAACGCGTGGAACAACTTTGTGTATACGGGGGCAACAGTGGTAATGAGAGCATTTCACACGAACATCAGGGGCTTTTGTGCATAAAATGTGCTTCAGAAAAAAGATTTTTTTGGGGCTTTTTTGTCGTAGTGGAATACAATAAAATGTATATATAATATATTTTTATATATATATATAATATATATTAATAATATAATTATATATATATATATATATATAATATATATGTATGTATATACAGGGTATAATATAATATATATATATATAATTTTAAAATATATATATTTTATTAATAATTATAATATAATGTATATTATATATATATATATATATATATATAAATATATATATATATCCCATATACATATACATTATATTTATTTACTTATGGGAGCTTTTAGATCCTAGTTGCACAGCCCTTTTTAGTGGGTCGTGTGGTATGGTTGGATTAGTACAAAGCCACATTTTCATCCCAGAGTGACAGGTTCGAGGCCGCTAAATTAGCTTGTTTATGTATCTCTACCAATGCGCCATTGAAATTATTCCATTTTTTCATAATATAAAACCTCATTAATTGACATCGGTTTCGAATTTTTTAAATCAATTTCCTCCGAGTGCCATGGGGAAGAGTGTTTAAAACTCGCTATCATTTGCATGTATGATAGATAGTAAAATCTTATAGGATAGTTAGACCCTAGTTGCACATCCTTTTAGTGGGTCGTGTGACTGGTTGGTTTAGTACTAGCCCTCCGGGTTTTACACCCGGGTTTACCTCGGTTCGAGGCCGCTCAGTTAGGTTTTTATATATCTATATCAGTGGCATTATTCCATTTTTCATAACAACCCCAAAAATGGTATAATTCTCTCTATATATACACATACACAATGTAAATAAACATAAAAACACACAAATATTACAACACAAACATATATATGTTATTCACAAACACCACACATATGTGTGTGTGTTGTGCATATTTGGTGTTTTATAGCATAACGGTGTGTTTTATATATAATAATATAATATATATATATAATATATATATATATATATATATATATATATATATATACTAATATGGTGTTGTGTGTGTGTGTGAATATATGCGGTTTTATCCGTTATTAATTGTTTCGGCTAACTGCGTGGCGTTTCCATGGTTTCGGTGGTCAATCCGGGTTCAAATCCAGGTTCATTCCGATTTGGGGTTTTTGGGTTTTGGGGCTTGGGGTCCTCACTCGACCATGGAAAAGGTGGAGTTCTCCCCATCGTAGTTTTTTTTTTTTTTTTTTTCTTTGCTAAGAATTTTTTTTTAATTTGTGCAATGTATATGAACAATGTTATACTTGCACCGACAGGCGCAAAACCTACTTGTCCCGGGGCCAGGCACGGAGCCCTTTTTTTATTTTTATATGAAGTAATGGGATCTCCAAACCCACGTGGCCGCCCCAAAAATTACCCTCGGTCATGCATGAATGTGATTAGTGTTTATCTTATTTATTTTAAAATTTTTTTAAACCTAAAGAACCTGAAGTGAACTAAAACCAAAGGAAATGACTGAAAAAAATAACTTTTAAATTTTTAAAAAACTTTATCTTTATATCTAATCCAGAAAAAAATTACGATTTTTTCTTTTTGTTTATTTTAAATTTCCCTCAGAACTGGTAAATCTCTAAAAACTAAAAGATTTGGTATTTATAATATATGTATATATGCACGTTTTTATCTTTAAAAATGTTATAATTCATTGACTAGCTTTCGTTCATTAACAATGGGGCCGGTTGTTACAGAACCGGGGCATAAAAAGAACCCAATCTATGTTAATATATTTTGGTGTCAAGCGAAAAATTATAAAAATCCTTGGTTTTTTTTAATTCATTCCACATTCCACTCGTATGTGCATATATTTTTGGTGTTTATGCTGCCCTAATCCTTTTAATTATTTTTAATTTCATTTACTCGTGCTTGTTATATGTTAGCTCTGTTATTCATTAAGAGTCAAACATTAAATTCATATGCGAGTCTGCTTTTTAACCCTTTTTATATTTACAAAATTAAAATCACTCTCAATAAGCTCGGCTTGTATATTTTCCGTGTTACAAAACTTCGATTAGATATTATATTTTTCCCCTTTGCTTTCCTTTTTATAGTACTGCCCGTTTTAAAGTAAAATTTCTGTAAGTATGCAAAAAGTAGGGGGTATAAAAACCAAATTTTTTTAAATTTAAATTTTATTTATACCAACACCGGATAACAAAATGTACAAAATCACCCCATCCGCAAAAAATAATTTTAAAATAACATAACAGAAAGACATTTAATTGAAATAACCTTTACTTTAATGCAGGATGACAATAAGGTCAACTTACAAACATAAAAAAAGG
>NW_023639754.1:5000-7500 GCF_015228065.2 Penaeus monodon
TATCATTATTTTATTAATTTATTATTATTATTATTATTATTTTATTATTATTATTATTTTTATTATTATTATTTTATTTTATTTTTTTGTTTTTTGTTATTATAAAAATTATTTTAAAAACCATTATTACCATTATCATCATTTTTATTATCTCATCATCATCATTCACACCATCTTTCCCTTTATTATTTTTTTTATTATTATTTTATTATTATTATTATTTTTATTATTATTTTACTATTTTTTTTTTTTTCTTTAGATCTGCTATTAAAATAAAACCCGAGTCACTCCCAACGACCTAGGGTATTGAAGTTTGAGGAAAAGGGAAACCTAACAAAAAAATTGCTCATTTTATTATTTTTTATTATTTTATTATTATTATTTTATTTCATTATATTATATTAATTCCTAGTTATTATTATTATTGCTTTTTTTTTGTTTCTTTCACATAACTATTTTTTATAACGCCTTGGTGCCCCCCATCTATGCTATTATGTAGTTTCCCATGAACCAATCCACAAAAAACCCAAAAAGGCACCAAAAAAAGTCTACCTCCTTTCCTTTAGAAATGAAAGAGGGCCTGACAAAACCCGCTGTCAGGAATATTTAACACACACACACACACACACACACCACACACACCACACACACACACAACCAATTTATATATATATATATATTTTTTTTTGTGTGTGTGTTGTTGTTGGTTGTGGTTGTGGTGTGTGTGTGTTGTTGTTTACAATTTTCCCGACGCCCGGTTTGTCAACCTCATTCAGTTCTTAAATGGGAAAGGGGGTAGACTTTTTTTTTGGGTCCTTTTTCGTGTTTTTCTGGGAAAAAATGGATTCTGGAAGCTCACATAATATGCATAGACTGTGGTCCCAAATCGTTTATAAGAAAAGTTATGTAAAGAATAAAAAAAAGGCAAAAAATAAAATAACTAGGAATTAATAATATTTAAATTTATAATAATAATAAAAATAATAAAAATAAAAATAATAATATAAAATGACATATTTCTGTTATGTTCCATTTGCCTCAACTTCAAACACCCTGGTCGCTGGAGGACTCCGGGGTTTGATTTTTAAAATTTCAATCAAAGAAAAAAGATAATAGTAAAAATAATAATAATAATATAAAAATAATAATAATATAATAATAAAATAAAAATAATAGGTGATGGTGATTAAAAGATGATATGATGAAATAACATGATGATAAGGGAAAAAATGGTTATTATAATATAATTTTTAAAAAATAACAACACAACAATAATAAAAAATATAATAATAAAAAACAATAATAAAAATAATAAAATAAATAAAAATAATAAAATAATATAAAAATTATATATAATAATAGTAGTAGTAGTAAATAATAAAATTAAATTTTCATAACATAATAATAAAAAATTTTAAAGACAAAAATAAAGAAATAGTAGTTGTAGTAAAATTTAAAAGTAATGATAATAAAAATAAAAAATAATAATTTAAAAATAATAATAAAAAAAAGAAAAGAAAGATGTAATAAAATAATAACACTGTAGTAGAGTGTGAATGTAGTATAAAATGATAAGAAAAAGAAGAAGCTAAAAATAAATAAAAAACGATAGTATAAAGTTACAAAGATAATAAAGATGATATAAAAAATCTAATAAAATTATTATTTAAAAAATAAAAATAATAATGATAAAAAATAAAAAATAATATAATATAATGTAAAAAATAGTGATTATAAAATGATAAATAATAATAAAAACAAAAGAATATCAGTATTGGGTAAATATTTTGATAAAAATGAAAAATATGGCCTTAAAACGAAAGACCTACATTTGATTTTCCCAAGTAGCACTTCCTTTTATTCAAAAAGCAATTATATTCATGGTATGATATGCATAATAGAGCACCCCCCCCCACCTTTTTTTAAGGAAGTTAGAGGATCTGCATTTTTGTGTCTTCTTTTTCAGCCACCAAGGAGTCGTCTGATTTCCCCATCCCTTTTTTAATCAAATGTTTTAGTATCGATACCGTTTTTTATTATTATTATAATTGTTATTGTTAGTATTATTTATATTATTAACAGTAATATTGCTATTATTATTACTATTATTATTTTATCATTGTCATTATTGTTATCATTATAATAATTGTTATTGTTAACATTATAATAATTGTTGTTATTATCATTCTAATAAGAATATTATCATTATCATTATTGTCGTTTTTGTTATTACTATTATTGTTTTTACTATTACTGTTATCATTATTATTTCATTATCATTATCATTATTAACTCATGATCTTCATTATTACCTTCTATTTTTATATGATTATCATCATCATCATCATCATCATCATCATCATCATCATCATCATCATCATCATCATCATCATCATCATCATCATCATCATCATCATCATCATCATCATCATTATTATCTCCATTATTATTATTATCATTATTATTATCTTCATTATTGTTATTATCATTATTCTTGATA
>NW_023639755.1:0-11860 GCF_015228065.2 Penaeus monodon
ATTGGGACAAGAATAAAACAATGAAAAATTTTATGGAAAAGAACCAATGAAAGAGGGAAAGATATGAGAGCCGGCTGAGCGACAAATGTTGACGAAAGTCGTCAGCTCAGAGCGACCCCCACTAGGTGAACTGAACCTTTTTTACCGGTGATATCGAACAATTATTTACGGATTCCAATTTAAACTAGAAAATTCTAGACCCAAGTTTAAGGCACTTGAATAAGTCAATAAAATGAAGTGAAAACAATCTTCAGTTTTCCTTGTATAATAATCCCAGTTTTGAGACCTGACACTCCTCAAAGGTCATGGTGGCGTTACCATTTAATTGTGAATGTTAATATTAATAAAAAATAAGTAAGCCTACGACCGCTCGGAAACACCACACTTATACAACCCTTTTTGTCTTCCCGTGATACTTCATAATGCTTTTTACAGTGAAATTCGAGGTTCCCTTTACAACGTGACCTTCGACACCCTATGACCCTTACCTTCCTAACTCCCTACCATTTTATACATTCTCTCATTCTCTACCTGCCTCTTCCATATTTTGCCCATCATAAAATAACTTTATGTTAATCTCCCTTACAAGCCACTGTACTATTTACATTTTTCTTGCCGATCGATCACAGACATTTAAATTTACTTTTTCCCTTCCCTTCCATTGATTTTATAGCCTTTAAAACCTTACTTTCCTAACTCCAAGCGCCCTTCCTGAAAATTTGGAAAATTTTAACTGTCACCACATTTTTTGGGGGGCGACTCCACTGTTACTTCTGAGGTTGCTATTTAAAACTCTCTCAAATACTGACCTTATCCTCATAAATTCAGACCATTCCACTCCCTTTGGTAATTTCTAGACCACCTTCATTATAGTGATATTTTTTTATTCTCCTTTTCTCCTACCTCCTATGTCACGGTTTGACCGAGCTTACTGGCTTTCCTTTACCTCTCTATTTTTGATCATCCTTTTCTTCCACTTTAGACATGCTTCTGTACTTAAGAACCTTAACAACTTCTGACCTTACACTTCCAAATGTGTTCCAAGGTGGAACCTAGAATGTACCAAAGCACTTTGGTTGAAGTGGGCATCTTGGAACAACTACTGTCACAAGAAAGTTAACAGCCCTTGTTTAAATTGTAAAAGAGATTGCTGGGTACGTCTAATGCATCACCCGCGCGCAGTTAGTACGCATAATGCTGGCTTAATTACGATTTACAGCCGAATTATAGTTTTTTCGGGAATGATAGCGCAAACCCGACTATTGGAATGTCAACTGTCATAATTACAATCGTTCTATAACTTTGATCGTACGGAAAAGATCAGGGGTTTCCAACATGAGCAAATATTGTATTTCATTTTTAATAAATCAGGCAGGATTTCATAGTCCTAATTCTTAGACTCGTGACAACTCTCCTCCCTCGTTCTTTTATTATTTATCTAACCTTAATTTTGATTGAATGATACTGATTTTTTCTTCATAAAGGCTTGATAGATGTCGAAATTTCACCGCCGGCGGATGATAACAAACTTTACTTTCCCCGAAAAAAACACACACCACACACACCCCAAACACACCAAAAAAAATTTTTTATATATATATAAAATATAAATTTTTTAAATATAATATATTAATAATAATAAATTATAAATAGAATAGATATATATAGGATTTTAAAGATAATTTTAATTTTAATATAATAATTATTAATATATAATATTATTATATATATATATATAAATATAATAATATATTATATTATAATATATAAAAAAAAAAGAAAATTATATATATATATATATAATAATATTATTTATAAATTTTATATATATAAAAGGAAAAAAAGAAAAATTATATATATATAATATACATAAATAGATATAACAATATAAATATATATATAATAAATATGAATAATATGATATAATATGTAAATAAATTTTAATTTTTTATTAATTTTAAATATAATATATTATTCTGATATAAATAAAAATATAATATAAATAATTTTATATAAAAATTAAAAAATATATATAATATTTTTATATAATTATATTATAATTAAACTTATATATATATATATATATATTTAAAAATAAAATATATATATTATAATTTTTAATATTTTTTAAAAATATTATATATATATTTATTTTAAATAAATAATATATTATATATATATTTTTATAATTTTTATATATATATAGAATATAATATATATATATATATACTTTTAGTTTTTAAATTTTTAAAAAAATGATATATATATATATAATTTTTTAAAAATATATATATATATCTTTATAATAAAATATATATATATGAATAGGGAAACAGCACAGTAGAAAATTAAGCTAAACCGTAACTTTTGAATTCTTCACGAGTTCCTCTTCAGACGAATAAACCGAAAAGGATACAAGGAGAAGATTATATATAGTGATAGAGAGACAGGACGAACAAGAGCTGAATCAGTCTCTGTAGGAGGGTCAAGGTCGAAGAGTCAGGGGAAGGCTTTGCTAACTAACGAGGAGGTAAGATCATCCAAGCCCCTTTGACCAGCACTCAAGTTGAAATTAGGCATTTTCTAATTAATAGAGATTCTAACATTTTTTTTCGTATGAATTTGCTGATTTAGAATTATTTTGCGCTTTTCCAGTTAAGACGGTGACTTTCATCCGTAAATGAACGAAACACGCATTTGATCTCTAGAAAATCTAACATCACGTTTATGTTCATTAATTCTTTTTTTCAAAAGCTCTACCGGGCTCACCTATGTAACTTGGGGCAATCTTTTACAAGGTATAATGTAATGTTACGCCGGCGCCTCGTCTCTCTGCCACCAACACAAGGCAGGCTAGGCAGACGGCGTGTTATCCACAGGGTCGTGAACACTGAACAGCTCCAAGAGGCCCCCGAGCGTCCCAGAACACCACGAGGGGAAACCCCAAGTGGCGAGGCAGGGCACGAAATAAACACAAAATGACAGACTTTCCTTTTATTTACACAAGTTATTTACCCGTACACTTTTTTATAGGCACAATACAGGGGAGAACCAGCAGCACACTGCACGATACAAATTATAACGGGCAACACAGTTTATCAGGTCACAAGGGCACACAGAGGTCTTCACAGGAGCAGCACCCAACTCCGTCTCTCTTGGCTTGTTCCTCCCTCCTCCGCTTACACAGCCAGTTGTGTCATGTTTGCCCAGGAAACCTTTCAATGTTACAATGCCCAGGTCTCCTTTTCATGTTAACACATGTTTCGCACAGAGACAGAGACCCACTGGCGGAAACAGTAAAATCCGGGAGAAGTCTCAAGACACCGCTACCGCATTGTTTTAACTATAGATTACGGGAACGTATTCGGATATGTAAAGACAATGTCATGCCAGCGCCCTTAAACATGCCTTTTTAATCGAGGGACGGGTTTTAACGGGAACAATTAATAGTATTGGCACTATCCTTGGAATACGGGAATGAGTATAAAATTCCATCTCGCGATGAGTGTGCCTATTTAATTTTAAGGAAAAAACGGGATTTTCCTAATTTCGAAAAAGTTTCAAAAATGACGTTCAAGCTTCCCGATCAATAAACTCATTGTCCAATTTTTATATGCCAAGAAAAGGGCGAGACTACTATTTATTTTAACATAAAAACGGGGATTCCGAAAAAAGTCAAGATAATTAGCGGGTGAGTAGGTTTATGGTAAAACCGAAAATTTAAGCGAGCCATTTTCATTGAAGAAAAGAAATTACCTTTTTTTATTGAAAAAAGGGTAATTTCCCTGAATCCTCCCATTCTACTTCAAAATTGATAGTACGTGTGTAAAAGGCTATCATCCTTAGTACAATGGTGAACAGAGGGTAGTTATACTTTTAACAGCTTGACTCTTATTTCTGAGAGTTTATACCACGCAGTATAAAACACACAAGACATGTCTAGTTATAATCGGGCCCCCGCGGAGGTCACGGTCAGCTGCCCGGAGAGAGGGGGGAGCTGACCTTAGTGCGGTGGTAGCTTAGCACGAACTCTCGGTCAAACGAGGTCAGATATAAAATGTGACCTCCGCCCTCGCTGAGCGGGTGGTTCTTATTTGGGACATTTGGGTCCACGTGGAAAACAGCCACGTGGTCCACTGGTAATAGAAATAGAATTATCCACATCCTGTAACAGAAATAGAATTATCCACATCTTATATTGCTCGGCCACCTACTCGCGCCTCGCCCTCGAGGCGCCTTCAAGGGTGACCTAACTTGGCTGGTCGTCTCGTTCTCGTGCGTTATCCTGGTTCAACTTCGTGGCTGCTCGTCCATGTTGTCCTCATCCTCCTGGTCCCTGGTGTAATCTGCTCGTCCTCGATTATCCACACGTCCTCGAAAGTCTCGCACCGGTCCTCCTTGACTTCAGATTCGTCTTGACCTCCTCGTAGTCCTGGCCCAGGCCTAACTCGGCGGCGTCCTCGTCCACACGTCCTCACAGATCTCGTCCAGGTCCTTCTCGCGTCCACACGTCCTCGTAATCTTCGTCCGGATCTACGGGCGTCGGGGCAGGGGCGGCATCTCAGGGCCGGCTGATACCTGCGCTACGAGCTCCTGGAGTTGACCGATCTGCAGGCGTCCACCAGGCGTCAGCATTCTGGGCGACTGATACCTGCGGCAAAGGTGCTGGTTCGCTGGATTTACGGGGAGTCTGGCAGGCAACACCCGTCCACTACACTGGGACGGCTTAAAACCTTCTCTGACGAAAATCCTGGTCCGTGGCGCTATGGCGATCTTCGATGACGTCCTCTCACAGCATCCTAAGGGTCCTCCCTCGGTGCCGTATCGGTCCGACTGCAATATAAAGTCGGGGAGCCAGATCATACACGTAAGGGCCAGAGTAAGAGAAAAAGAAAGGCAACAGAGAAGATGGGGCGGTATCTACCACTAGCCGGTTTATTTAAAAAAAATTTACGGTTTTTTAATGTTGGTTTTTTTAACTTATTTTCGTCTTTTTTTTTCATTTTGTGTTTTATTTTCACAAAGGTAAAGAAGAAAAAAGAAGAGGGAGATGTCAGTAGCGGTCCGCATAGACCTATTTGAACTACCAACCATCTCTGATAGATATGAGAGTAGATAAGGGAACGACATCGGCGATCCGCGAAGATCTATTTGAACCATAGTCGTCACACAGATAAGAAATAGATGTAACTTGTACACAGACAGCGACAGACAAAATTGCGGGCTAAAGAGATAAATCTTTACGCCGGCACTAAGACAATGAAAAGGGTCAGTGTCTTTTTATCCTGTGTGTGTGAGTGAGCTGAATGTGTGTGTGTATGCGTGTGTGAGTGACAGCTATCGTTAATGAGAGGGAAGCGAGAGTGACCTCACACAGAGAATGAATCACAAACACGAATATTAGCGTTCACTATAATAAAACTGAAGTAAATTAGCAATGCTAGCTATTTAAGATTATTTCAACTACCACATTGAATTCAACATATAATGATATGCGACAGAATGTACGCATGAATGAATGGTGACATGAAAAAAATATTCGCCAATTTTTTTTTTTATCAAGCAAATCTTCTCGGGGTCAGAAATCTGAACTGCCGAGGTACATGTCTAGCTTTGCACGTCAATTAATAAAACTCAATAACGGGGGGATCCTATACCCAAATGCCGTATATGACTGAAGCGACTCGAGCCAGGAATATAATATCCTGCTCTCTTCTGCGTATCTGTAATGGGCGCTCGCAAAATTCCCGAAGGATATATAAATTTTCACGAATCACACAAACGCTTGGGGGGTACCCAAAACATGCAAGCGACTTCAAGAGGGTGAGAAAAGTGTGATTAATAAGAGAATAATGATTCTAGCTTAAACCCTAGTCCTACATTAATTAACGGACGTAACCGCGGGTCACACTGACTCAAAGGGAGCCGAACGAACGAATAACATTACTCTCGAACGACGGAGCGCAGATCTATTAGGCGTTTACGCAACCCCGGGGCAATATCGGGCAATCCTGTGCACTATGATATGGGGGAAGATCCTACGCTATATACAAATAATACAATTTTGTTACCTGCTTTCGCTCTAGCGCCGATAGAACGTGTCGCCAAAAAGCAATGTAACAATGATATGTTTGCTTCCAAATTAGAGGGAACCAAGTGGTCATCTGACCCTACCCACGCCGCCACCGACCGGGAAAAGAGAAAGTGAGGTCAGGTCAGGTCGGGGGCGAGGGTTAGGAACGAGATAAAATGAAATGGTATTCGTGATAAGATAATATCACGAACGCGTTAAATTCGTTGCAGATGAAACAATATAAATCTCTAAAACGAGAGAAAATAATTAATTACTTAACTAACAAACGATATTCATGTTTATTGATCACATACTCGATCGCACGGAAATGCGATCTGAGGTGGAAGAATAGTGGAGAACGTGCCATTTGCTGTCATTAGCACCTTTTAACCCAACAAAAAAAAAACAACAACGGCTAACACATGTATGGGAGAAGGGAAAAGAAATAAGAAAGGGGCCCAAACGTATACTTACGGGTTTGTTTTTTTTTCTTAGCCATGTCTTGAAGCGGTCGAGCGGATTTTCTTCGGGGGTGGTGTGTCCGTGTTGCATGCCAAAAGGATGCAACGGCCCTCGCTGCCACCAGATATAACGGGTATGCGTACTCTAGTTTAGTGGCTGACAGGGACGCAAAACACATGTAAAGGGGTGAACACACGCTACGACGACGCTACGACTTGTCTAAAGGGTCAAAAGCGCCGCGTGGAGGCCACGGTCAGCTGCCCGGAGAGAGGGCGGAGCTGACCTTAGCGCGCTGGTAGCTGGCTACGTACTCTCCCGGAGGGAGGCGAGAGCTGACCCTACCGCGTCGGTAGCTTGGCACGGACTCCCCCGGTCAAACGAGGTCAGATATAAAATGTGACCTCCGCCCTCGCTGAGCGGGTGGTTCTTATTTGGGACATTTGGATCCACGTGGAAAACAGCCACGTGGTCCATGGAATAAAAATAGAATTATTTCACATCCTGTAACAGATAATAGATTATTCCCTCTTATAAGGCGAGTGTGTTGAATTTACTGAAAAATCATACGTTCTAAGGTCACTTGCAACATGGAAATATATCACAACATAACGAAACAAATCGTTCGGAGGAGAATCGCGAAGGAGTTCGATTCAAACATTACTGTAAGTTTTTTTTTTTTTTTTTTTTTTTTTTTTCTATTTTGTGTCACCCTTAAGGATCTTTTTAGCGTTGTGTCTCCTAAGGATCTTTTCCTCGTTGTGTCACCCTAAGGATTTTTTCGCTCGATTGTGTCTCCCTTAAGGATTTTTTTTTTTCTAATGTTGTCAACCCCTGAGGATCTTCTAGTTTGTACCCTTATTATCTTTATTCCGTTTGTCACCTAAAGTATCTTTTTCGGGTTGTGTCACCCTAGATGTCGCTGCTTCGCCTTTTGTTGGATTGTTTACTGAATGATTACTGCAAGATTCGGAGAAGAAGAAAATTCTGTCGCTTTTTCTTATTCTCCATACTGATGAAATAAATTTCTGCATGTTCACATCCATATCATTGACCATGTCACGATACTTGAATGCTAAAACTGTAACAAAACACAGTGAATACGAAGATGTGGCACAGTGGTCATAAACTATTAAACTAGTAATAATTCACACACCTAACTGCAATTAAGCGCATCTTTGAATGCTAACAAAGCTTTAAAAAACAATCATTAGTCCAATATGTAAATAAACTATACAAAAAATGTAATTTATCCTAACCCCGACAATAGGTCCTGATTGCTGTTAGGCGACACAGCTGCCGTTTGAGTAACAATCCGAGTTCCAATACCGTTATCTATATCAAATTTGAAACATGTAATCTTTCAGAAAACATTTTCATTTACCCATTTCTTTCTTAATTGGGCTGCTTACACTTAAAGGATCTTTTTCGGCGTCGTGCTACCCCTAAGAATCCTTTTCGTCGTTGTACACTCTTGAGGATTCTGATGTTGTTACCCCTAAGGATCTTTTTCAGCGACTGTGTCACCCTTAAGGATTTTTTTTTTTTTTTTTTTGGTGGGGGGCATGTTACCTAGATCTTTTCAGCATTGTGTCACCCCTAAGGATTTTTTTTTTTGGTGTTGTGGTCAGCCCTAAGGATCTTTTTCAGCACTGTGTCACCCTTAAGAATCTTTTGGGGGCACTGTGTCACCCCTAAGGATCTTTTCGTCGTTGGTCAAACCCTAAGGATTTTTTCAGCATGTGTCACTCTTCAGGATCTTTTTCGGCGATTGTGTCACCCCTAAGGATCTTTTTCGGCGTTGTGTCACCCTAAGGATCTTTTTTCAGTTACTGTGTCACCCTTAGAATCTTTTTGGCGTTGTGTCCCCCCCTAAGGATTTTTTTTCGGCGTATTGCATTCACCTTAGGATTTTTTCGGCATTTTGTCACCTCAAAGGATCTTTTTTGGTTGTGTCAACCATAAGGATCTTTTCCGTCATTGTGTCACCCCTTGGATATTTTTCAGCACTGTGTCACCCTAAGGATCTTTTTTGGCATTGTCACCCCTAAGGATCTTTTTCAGTACTGTGTCACCCTTAAGGATATTTTTCGGCGTTGTGTCACCCCCTAAGGATCTTTTCGGCGTTCCGTTAACTACTTAGGATCTTTTCCGGCATTTTTCACCTTAAAGGATTTTTTTGGTGTTTTGTGTTCAACCATAAGGATCTTTTCCCGGCGTTGTGTCACCGCTAAGGATTTTTTTCTGCATTGTCACCACTGAGGATCTTTTTCGGCATTGGTCACCCCCAAGGAAATTTTTCTGCATTGTCACCCCTGAGGAACTTTTTCGGCGTTGTAACACCCATACTGATCTTTTTTGGCGATATTCACCCCTAAAGATTTTTTTTTCGGCGATGTGTCACCCCTAAGGATCTTTTTCCACGGCGTTCATTTAAGAATCTTACTTGGCAGTGTGTCACCCCTAAGGATCTTTTTCCACACCGTTAAGGATCTTTTTCCACGTTTTTTTTTTTTGTTTTTTTTACCCCTAAGGATCTTTTAGGCATTGTGTCACCCCTAAGGATCTTTTTCGCCGTTTTGTTACTCTTAAGGATCTTTTTCGGCGTTGTGTCACCTCTAAGGATTTTTTATCGCGGTTTGTCTCACCTATAAGGATTTTTTCGGCGTTGTTTAAACCCCTAAGGATCTTTTACCCCGTTGTCACCCCAAGGCTCTTCTCCTCTGAGTACTATTTCCCTTATTCCGTAGGTTTTCTCTTGTTATTCTATCCTATCTCTACACCGGTCATTGTAAAAATATCTTTCCGTGATTTTTTTTCCCATAACATACATAAAAACATGTGATTATATAATCATACACAAAGAAAAAAAATAGAGACATTGGCACCAACAACTTTATTGTGATATATTATAATTCAAGGTATTTTGAATTATAACAAACAACTATAATCCTGACATATAGCACATATGTGTGTGTGTGTGTGTGTGTGTGTGTGTGTGTGTGTGTGTGTGTGTGTTGTGTGTGTGACACTTTATACAACGATGTGCAAAAAGCCACACCACAAACTGCAACAGAGAATATGAGAGGAATGTCAGTTGAAGATTGGACAACCCAGTCTGTAAGCACTGCAGAGGTCGCAGCCTAAATTGTAGTTTACTGAGGATCTCTGCACATACCAGCGAGTTGCCAGCGAAGGCCCTGGATGGGAGGAGTGAAGTATGCTGCGGGCTCGCTCTGCTTTCACACTTCACAGAATGCAGAATGCAAGTTGGCTCAGATGACCAAGATTTGGGCTGTGTGTTCCCAAGAGCGTGCGTTTTGAAGAGCAATTCGTAGGCTGGCAACGACTGTCAACGGATTCAAAGCATTGTGTTAATGAGATATGTATGAACAGATTGTGTTGATTATGTATATCTAATAAAATAATATTATATCAAAATGCATAAAACACAATTATACGCCCCCCACCCCATATATATATATATATATATATATATATATATATATATATATATATATATATATATATATATATATATATATATATATAATATATATATAATGCATATTTATAATATATATATATATATATATATATAATACATATAATATATATTATATTGTTACGCCGGCCGCCTCGTCTCTCTGCCACCAACACAAGGCAGGCTAGGCAGACGGCGTGCTATCCACAGGGTCGTGAAACACTGAAACAGCTCAAGAGGCACCGAGCACCACAGCGTCCCAGAACACCACGAGGGGAAACGCCAAGTGGCGAGGCAGGGCACGAAATAAACACAAAACGACAGTCTTTCCTTTATTTACACAAGTTATTTACCCGTACACTTTTCTATTGGCACAATACAGGGAAACCAGCATGTCACACTGCACGATACAGCTTATAACAGAGGCAACACAAAAGCATATCAGGTCACAGGGCACACACGAGGTCTTCACAGGAGCAGCACCCAACTCCTGTCTCTCCCTTGGCTTGTTCCTCCGCTCCTCCGCTCACAGCCAGTTGCTTCATGCCCGGGACCCTTCATGTTAACACATGCCCAGGTCATCCTTTTCATGTTAACACATGTTTTGCACAGAAACAAAGACCCACTGGCGTAGCAATATATATATATATTATATATATATATATATATATTATATATATATATATATATATATATATATATATATATATATTATAATAGTATATATATATACTATATATATATATATATATATATATATATATATTATATATATATATAGCAATATATTATATATATATATATATATATATCCAGCTTATATGAGAAGTTATGCTTTCAACAGCGTATGGTAGATTTCAAGGTATGGATTTTTTTTCCCGAAAGTCTCTCCACACTATTTCGTCACCAAGTCTAAAATTCGAAAAAAGTCGTTGTTTGACAAATTCGAAATCCCAAAGTTGAAGAGGATTTATCACGAGCCAGAGATAAACGTCAGACAAGTTTGTTAAGCCCCTTTGAGTGAGTTTTTTACATGTGTGTGTGTGTGTGTGTGTGTGTGTGCGCGCGCGTGTGTGTGTGTGATTCATTTATCAATTCATCTGTACACAAACACTTACAAACATATCTACGAAAGGTTACGCGTACAGTTACTGTTGTTTGTTTATGCGTATATGTGTGTTTCTTTGTTTGCGCACGTGCGTGTGTGTGCGTGGACGTGCATGTTTATATATGTACAATTTACCCTCACCTCAAGTGAGGTTATATTGTACGTACGTGTGTACGTGTGTATATATCTACGTGAGTCTATGTATGTATGTACCTGCGTGTGAAAGTGTGCGAGCGCATGTTGCGTGTGTGCATGTGTTAGGCTTCTATATGTGCATCTATTTATCTGTCTTTCTAAGAAACTATAATTTGTCACTTATTTATTCATATCTATTTACCCAACTATCCCTCTGTGTGTTACACGTGTCTTCCTGCAAGCATTACCTGTGTATCCTTCTACCTGAACAAAATATTTCTCGACAAACGTTCGACACTAATCGGATTTCTTTTTTTCAGGAAAGAAAAACACAGAACGAGTTGCACTTTCCATTTTTCATTATGTATACATACATACGTAACTGTGTATATACTACCATATAATGTATGTATATTATATAAATATATATATATATATATTTTATTATATATTATAATATATATATATCAATCATATATATACACATACATACATATATTATTATATATATATATTATATATAATATATAATTTATATATATAATATATATATAATTATATATATTTATAATATATATATATATATATATATACATATATT